>NW_028261385.1:139216825-139401825 GCF_051295495.1 Thamnophis sirtalis | reverse complement strand
ATGGGTTCTTGTCTTCATTTCAGTATGGATGTTTGAGGAGAAAAAGACAGAGCTAGCAAAGTCCATTTTATACTGCTGGCCATCTCATTTTATTTGTTTCGTTGTATTTATATAGCCGCTTATCTTATAAAATGTGACTCTGAGCAGCATACTGGACAAACAGCTATAAAATAAACAATATTAAAAATGTTCTGCAATTTAAAAAAAATCAATTTTATTAATTAAAAGATTAGGAGAAAAAAATTCAGAGTCATAGGCAATGCAGAGACCTCACTAACTCACCATTTCTTTGACATTTTCAAACATGTTGAACCAACCATGTTTTGAGGGACTTGCAGGCAGTCCTCAGCTTATGACCACAATGGTCCGTGTGACTGATCCAATTTTACGAACTTTTTATGGTGGTTGTTAAGTTGAATCCATTGTTCACTAAGTGACTACTCATAAGTCAAGATCAAAACCAGAGGTGTGTTGCAACTGGTACCTATGAGCCGAGGTGGCGCAGTGGTTAAATGCAGCACTGCAGGCTACTTCAGCTGACTGCAGTTCGGCTGTTCAAATCTCACCGGCTCAGGGTTGACTCAGCCTTCCATCCTTCCGAGGTGGGTAAAATGAGGACCCGGATTGTTGTTGGGGGCAATATGCTGACTCTGTTAACCGCTTAGAGAGGGCTGAAAGCTCTATGAAGCGGTATATAAGTCTAACTGCTATTGCTATTGCTATTGCTAGTGGTGGCAGCGGATGAAGACTCCGCCCATCCACCTGGATGCTTCTGTGCATGAACAAAAGTGTCGCCCGTGAGCATGCGCAAACCGGTAGTTGGGGTTTTTCAGATGTTCCTAGTTTACATATGAGCAGTGTGAGTGCTAATATAACTTTCCCCACAGATCATTGTTCGGGGTAGAGAAATCCCATCTTCTCGTGGAGGTTAGAATGGAATTTCTTTCATTATAATGGAGACAGTTCAGACCATCAATCAATCAACCAATTCAATTTATATAGCTGCTGCTGATCTCCCATTCATGATTCTGGGAGGCTCACATAATGAAACGCAAACAACAAGAGCAAAATACGGATGTCAATAAAACAACAAGCCCATTAAAACCAAATTAAAGCCATATTTGGAATCACTTGCGTCTTGTGGAAGTCACTTTGACTATGTAAACTATGCTCATTATCTGCATAGAAGTCACGCATAGCAAATCTTTCTCAGTAAGGAAGATCTGTAAATATTAGAACAAACAAACAAACACGGTTTGCATTTTCGGTATATTCTAAGACAGGATGATTGTTAGAATGCCTTCTGGAATCATACAACCATTATTGTGAGACCATGACTCAACAAAAGCGCGCCCGACAACAGTGCGCCGACAAAACCGTGTCGATAAAACCATGATGTCGATAGCGCGCCCACAAAGGCACCAACAAAAGAGCACAGACAGAAGCGCCATTACGGTTAAGGTAAGGGTTAGGGTTAGGTTCAGGGTTAGGGTAAGGTTTAGGGTTAGGTTTAGGTTTAGGGTTAGGGTTAGGGTTAGGGTTAGGGTTAGGGTTAGGTTCAGGGTTAGGTTCAGGGTTAGGTTTAGGTTTAGGTTTAGGGTTAGGTTCAGGGTTAGGTTTAGGGTTAGGTTCAGGGTTAGGTTCAGGGTTAGGTTTAGGCTTAGGTTTTGGGTTAGGTTCAGGGTTAGGTTCATTGTTAGGTTCAGGGTTAGGTTTAGGGTTAGGTTAGGGTTAGGTTTAGGGTTACCTTTAGGGTTAGGTTAAGAGCGTGTTTCTGTCGGTGCACTGTTGTCGGCGCGCTTCTGTCCTCATTCTTCAGCACAATTTCGAACTTGCGCTTTTGCCCCCGTGCTTTTGTCCCCGCGCTTTTGTCGAGCGCGCATTTGTCAGTGAACCTTGTGAGGCTGTATCAGTTTCCCGAACAGGTTTTATGATGCTTCCAGGACGGCTGGATGCTTCAGGAAGAGGCTCTAAGTCACTAGTGGAGAAACATGGTACGACACATAGTCCCAATTTCTCCAGCGAAACAGTCTTTAGGAAAAAGGAATGCAATAAAACACTTCCTAGCTGGCAGTTCTCTCCCCCACCACCCCTGCCCCCACCAACCTTTCCTGCCTTGTTCTGGAGTCTGAGCAACAATTGTTGAAATTGCTAGTAGCGTTTTAGATTCTGCCGGTGTTCAAGAGGTGAACGCCATCACTCATGGCTAATGTTGATAGGCAGTTCTGCCTCTCTTTGTTTCTTCCTTCCCTGGAGGAAATTCTAGAGGCATGCTTTGTTTACTCTGCAATTTCTCCTCTTCTTCCTTCTCCCACTATTTTCTTTTTTTTCTTTCTTTTTTTTAAGGAGTCAGCAATAATGTTTACTTGGCTTCCTTCTCCTGATACTGTTTACCAGCTTTGATGTGGCTAAATGACTAAGTCAATACATATTAGGGAATGCATAATAATGTTGTAATGAGAATTAGCAGGGCACTGAAAAGACAGAAAGGAAGCCTGCTAGCTTTTGCACTGTTTAGTCTGGTGGTAATGAAGAGCTCAGAGATGACCTGATTTCTTTAAAGTAGGTCAGGTTTGAGTGAAGCGCAGCTATGGGTCTCTCAGGAAGCTAAAACAGAATCCCCCTGTGTGTGTGTATGTGTGTGTGTGTGTCTCTCTCTCTGCCTCTCTCAGTGGTGCAGTGGTGAGTTTCAAAAATTGTTCGAACCTACTCTGTGGGTGTGGCCTCCTTTGTGGGAGTGGCTTGCTGCCCATGTGACCAGATGGGAGTGGCTTGCCGCCCATGTGACCGGATATGAAGATGCCGACGACACTTGTCAGAACCACCTTAAATTACCTCACACACAGCACTGGCATGCATAAGAATATGATGTGAACTTGGTTTTTAAAAGGCATCTTTGGTTTGCGTTAAAACAACTTCAACACACGCAATGTTCTGATTGCACCACAAACGCAGGAGTCATCCTTACCTTTCACAGAGGCACTGAGTTTTATAAATATGAGCATGATAGTGTAGAATAATCATATCCAAGGACCAGTGGTGGGTTTCAAAAAATTTTGGAACCTCTTCTGTAGGTGTGGCCTGCTTTCCGGGTCCACTGGTGGAACCTCTTCTAACCGGTTCAGTTAGATGGATGCAGATAAGTGCAGGGCATGCGTGGAGCTTCAGCGAGGGCACAAAATGGGCCTACCAGAAGTACAGGTCCGTTTCTGGCCTCCAGAGGGCTTTCAGAGCCTGGGGAGGCCTGGGGACGCCCTCTCGGAGGCTGGAGGAAAGCCTACGGAATCCGGGGAAGGCAAAAATGCCCCCCGCCATGGTGCAGGAGGCCAACTAGACCATGCCCACTATGGCCACACTCACCCAGCAACCGGGCAGAGAACCCCTTGCTAAAATTTTTGAAGCCCACCCTTGGAAGGATCCCTGATTTGATGTCCTCTGTTTTGATTTCCCATGATTTATCATCTGTTATTGCTTCTATTTTGGTGGTATGGTATGAGGGAGGGAAGCTGCTAAAGAAACTAATTGGATTGCTCATGTCTCGACAATGAATAGCTACTTCAGGGTTACAACAGTTGAGTTCCTTCAGAAGGAAGACAATCGTGGGAGATGCAATGCTCATTTCTTTTCAAAGGTGCTTAGGAAACCTGCTTAACAGAATAACAGAGTTGGAACTGACAATATAACGCTGGAAAGATTAACTATGCATGTAAGTTCAATTCACCGCCTGGGTTTAATGAACATTTTCATGAATACTTCTGACAAGGCAAGTCAGCTTCTGAGAATAGCTTCCTTCCCCCTTTTCCTTCCATCACATGAATGGTTTAACCAAAATTAACCTTCTAAGTCGAAAGATACACCGTGACAAAAGAACTATCATCAACTGGAACTGAATATTTTCAGTGTTTATGCAAATCTTAAGCTAATCACGCAAACGAAAACCATGAGTTGTAGTCCTGCCTCAGTTATGAAATTCAACTGGGTGATATTGGGCCAGCCACTCTCTCTCTCTTTCTCTCTCTCTCAACGCAGCCCACCTCACAGGGTTGTTGTAGTGGGGAAGATGGGAGGAAGGAGGTTTGCTGGATATGTTCCCTGCCTTGAGTTCTTAGTAAAAGAGGGGTACAAATAAATAAAATGTATCCCAATTACCTCCACTAGACCGATTAGATCCCACAGATTAGGCCTCCTCCGAATTCCATCTGCCGGCCAGTGTCGACTGGCGACTACCCGGAGGAGAGCCTTCTCTGTGGCTGCTCCGACCCTCTGGAACGAACTCCCCGTGGAGATTCGAACCCTCACCACCCTCCAGGCCTTCCGCAAAGCCCTTAAAACCTGGCTGTTCAGACAGGCCTGGGGCTAAAGAACTATTGGCCCCCGTCTCGAAATGGCATGACTGTTGTGTATTTTAAATTATGTATTGTTTCTGTGTCGTTTTAATTTTCTGTTTGTATCCCCCTTCCCTGGTTGAGTTGTGAGCCGCCCTGAGTCCCCTTCGGGGGAAAAGGGCGGCATATAAATAAAATCAACATTCAACATTCAACATTTTATAAAGGTATCTTCATTGCACAAAGGGTGCTTACTTTAGCTCAAAGAAACCTTTTTAGTGCACTTTTATCATACTTCTTTCTGTGGGTGTGTGTATGTGTGCAAATATATCTGGGCTGCAGAAATCTGAACTATTAGCAATAGCAATAGCAGTTAGACTTATATCCCACTTCATAGGGCTTTCAGCCCTCTCTAAGCGGTTTACAGAGACAGCATATTGCCCCCACAGTCTGGGTCCTCATTTAATCCACCTCGGAAGGATGGAAGGCTGAGTTAACCTTGAGCCGGTGAGATTTGAACAGCCGAACTGCAGAACTGCAGTCAGCTGAAGTAGCCTGCAGTGCTGCATTTAACCACTGCTCCACCTCGGCTCTATTAGGTGTTAGTAATGTAACAGCTATCTATTGGACATCTAGATTAAGGTAACTCAATTCGTATAGTTGTAACACTTGCTTGCAAGATATATTGACAGACAACTAGGCAGGGGACTTTTGATATCGTCATGCAAAAAAAGGATCTCTGAAGTGTGTTTATTCTCCTTTTATTAAGAATATGACACAAAAGCCCTGCTTCCTTTTAAAATACTACAGGTAATAAAATTACTCCACAGAACTTTAGGTGGGGGAAATGACACATACATCTTATATTATGAATGAATCTAAGTAAGCTGCTAAGATTTTATTAGCTCTGGGAGAAAGCTATTTACTAATTTTACAATATTACATCTGTTTTAAAGTAAGACTTGCTCTGGATATTTCATTTTCAGGAACCAGCTACTGGAATCTTTTAATCCTTTACTATTCCACTGAGGATCTTCTGGTTTTCAAGAGCGTAGTGGAAAAGTAATTGAACCTATCTCTTTAGGGTTGACATTTGCAATGAAAAGTAAGTATTTATATTTAAATGCATAGAGGGCCCATGTCAGTTGGGGCTTTCACTTCAACATTTAAGATCCAATATGTATGCCCTCATTTGCGTGAACTGATCATTTGCAAAAGAAACAAAGAATAAGACACATTCTTGGGGCACAGAGCAGTATTAGCAAGTTTCTTCATAGTTAGTAGTCAGACCTACCGCCTCTATAGATCATCTTCCTTAAAACATATTTCAGACCCGGAGCTTAGCTTTTCTTGCATCTGATTATTCTAATTTCAAACTGAATATAGGAAGTTGGATTAGGCTGCCATGCTTTTATTTTTCCAGTAGTAAAAAAATTGCAGCAGGAGACTATTCATCACATCGAACAGTTCCCCATTTTCATCTTCAGCCCACCAAAGCATTGGCTATCAAATCTCTATTTGGCAGAACAGCAGAGGAGAGACTTAGTATGTTACCTAATGGATTGCTGTTAATTTTTGCTTTATATAACACTAGCTGGATACCCATGCTTCGTGACGGAATTATGTGATCGGGCAATGCAGAAGAAATCTGATTCATTCTGGTTTAATCCATTGGTTCAGTGGTGGTCTGCGATTTGAAATACGTAAGGGAATATCGCTCCCGATGCCTTGAGTCTGGAACCAATTCCATGGGTGGAAGGCGTAGACATTTTGGTGAGGAATACCAAAGTTTAGTACTATAAGGAGCCCCAGACCACTCCTGAGTGAAGGAATGGAACATCTGCCAGTTTGAACTGAGGTAACAGAATGTGAGGCAACTGGCAGTTGGAACAGAGTTCTTTTCAGGTGGGGAGGGGGAGTAGAATGTCTAACTCCTTAGCATCAGAGTGTATTAATTACTGTATAACAATTACTAATGATCTGATGATCATTTTGAAATATCCCTTATTAGTGAGCACTTAGAAGCCAACAGGAACATATATTGCCAAAAGTATTCGCTCACCTGCCTTTACTCACATATGAACTTACTGTAAGTGACATCCTATTCCTAATCCATAGGGTTCAATATGATGTCGGTCCTCCCTTTGCAGCTATAACAGCTTCAACTCTTCTGGGAAGGCTGTCCACAAGGTTCAGGAGTGTGGGGAATTTATAGGAATTTTTGACCATTCTTCCAGAAGCGCATTTGTGAGGTCACACACTGATGTTGGACGAGTTTATGTGACCTACGACTTTCTGGCTGAGTTGCTGTCGTTCCCAAACACTTCCACGTTCTTATAATACAGTTGGCAGTTGACTGTGGAATATTTAGGAACGAGGAAATTTCATGACTGGATTTGTTGCACAGGTGGCATCCTATCACAGTTCTACGCTGGAATTCACTGAGCTCCTGAGAGTGACGCATTCTTTCACAAATGTTTGTAGAAACAGTCTGCATGCCTAGGGACTTGATTTTATACACCTGTGGCCATGGAAGTGATTGGAACACCTGATTCTGATTATTTGGATGGGTGAGCGAATACTTTTGGCAATATAGTGTATATAGATGAGACAGACCTCTATGTAAGCCATGATGCTTCAAATAATGTATAAGTGGCATAGCTTGAATCACATGCTAGAACCATATTACTATAACAAAATATGTTATTTTCACACTATCAAAAATCATACTGAAGATTTGTTTTCCTACTTCAAAATAGTTGAAAATCAGGACTTTCCTCTTTAGTTGCATTCAGATTATTATTTAAAAATATGTTCAATAGATGCCTAGTTAATAATGAAATGGGCTTCATAATAAAAACCATTAAGAAAAAAAAAATCCCAAATCTTGTAATTTAGCAGGTCCTGATTTTGTTACATGGCTCCATCTATTATCAAGTCATGCAGGTGCCTCATTTCAATTAACCTGGAATTCAAGTATTGCAGAATCACATCCACTAATTATTTACATAATTACAGAACAGAGTTGAGCAGAATAGAATCAGTCATCATGCTGTATTGCTGTGATTACAGAAGAAAAGAGACACGTTCAGCACACCATTCAACGCCAATGGACAAAATTGGCCCTTAGTGAAATGGAGGTAAAATATGAACAGAAATGTTCATTGAAAGAGGCACGGACTCTTAAAACAAGACAAGGTACTAATGTCTCACCTGGACTACCTGCTTCTTTTAAGTAAGTTGATCCTAGATCCAGGAACAGTTAATTTTAACTCCGTTTTCTAGGAAATAATTCCATGAGATTCAATGAAGTCAACATCCATAAAAATATGTTGCCTTCTTGGGGATGATGCATCCATACTGAATCTGTGTGGGCCTCCTCAAAATTAACCATGAGGACTTCAATTATCTTTACTCCTCAAATATTTATGCATAAGGAATGTTTCTTTAACACATTGCAATATCACTTGATCCCTTGTTGACTCTTTCAATGAAGCATTAATATTGACAGAGTTGGATTTGGAACCAAGAGTCCAAATGCCCCAATAAGAGAACCTCTATGCTAATATTCAATATACTTTGGAACAGAAACTATTAAAGATTAAACCATTTGTGTAACATGTCAAGTAGAAGGCAAAATCAGAACATTTCCCATCAGCATCTAGTTGTTGTTGTTTATGTATTGTACACATATTTTGTTACACATCTTTTCTAGGATGAGAGTATTTTTTCCAAGTGTACTTAAACATTAACTTTAACATGCTGAAGCTCAGATATAGTCTATTTTTGTGGTATTTATGGCGAGATTCAAAAAAATTACCACTGGTTCTGTGGGTGTGACTTGGTGGGTGTGACATGTCTTGGTGGGCGTGGCTTGGTGGGCGTGGCAGGGGGAGGGATACTGTAAAATCTCCATTCCCTCCCCACTCCAGTGGAAGGATACTGTAAAATCTCCATTCCCTCCCCACTCCAGGAGAAGGTTACTGCAAAATCCCCATTTCCTCCCGATCTCAGCTGGGACTCAGGAGGCAGAGAATAGATGGGGGCGGGGCCAGTCAGAGGTGGTATTTGCCGGTTCTCCGAACTACTCAAAATTTCCGCTACCGGTTCTCCAGAACTAGTCAGAACCTGCTGAATGCCACCTCTGGTACATATAAGTAAAATACATGAGGGATTAATTCCTTTTTAATAAGAAGTAAGGATTCTGGATGAGCTGTCTATTTTGAAGCAGTACAGTTGTCTTTTTAAATTTTCAGTTATCTTAGCACCCATAGTTCTATTTGGGAAAAAAATACTGTGTAAGCATTGGAAATAAATCTCCTTACTACGCACTGAAATTATGGAAAACGTTTTTTCAACTTACTGCTTTGCATGCCAAAAGCAACAGTGCTGCGGTCTGACCTGACTAAAATCACAGTGCATGTAATTCGATGAAATTAAGGAGAAAAGTGATGGTTCCCCCTAATTTCTACACAAGCAGCTATTCATTAAAATAAAAAGGTAAGCTAACTGAAGTGGCAGGCGAGCCCCTTGGCTACTGTCACAAAACATTATGTCCAAGGGAAGAAAGTGACTGAAAATATAATGCAATAACCAACTGCATTTCCCTCTCCTTTAGAGAAATCCCAAAGTAGCTGTAGATGATTTATCGATCAAAGTGTACTGAATTTCTTGCTAGCATTGGGGGGGGGGGGAAACACTTCTATATATTGTCATCCACTTTTATGAGTCAGGATAGAGACAAATATTAAGAGGAACCAAATGAGAGAAAACTAGGTAGTTGAGTAGCGGAAGAATATTAGTGATATTAATTTTGGAGTGCCTCGCATTTCCATTCATTTGTATGATGATTCAGCCTTGAAATCTACAGCTGGAAGGCTTTTGCTGCGGCATCCCCAAGGCTCTATAAAGAAAGTAATATGAGAAAGTGTTTAGCATTTATTAAGTCCAGTTCTGGATTTTACTACCACCTAATATTTTCATTCTTGGGTCCTTGGTATGCATGGACTGTAAATGGTACCTTTCATAAAGGAGGTCTTCTAAGAAGCAGAGAGACTGCTCCTACTGTGTGTTGGTGGATCTTTTTTCTTCTTCCTTTAATATATATATATATATATATATATATATATATATATATATATATATATATATATATATATGTGTGTGTGTGTGTGTGTGTGTGTGTGTGTGTGTGTGTGTGTGTGTGTGTGTGTGTGTGATATTTGTGCTGATAAATAAATAAAGGGAGACTAGTATAGATCTATTTCAAGCTATTTAGCTCTCATCAGCTAGCCATACCCTTGCTGGGAATCGAACCTGTGCTCTATTGCCTCTTAGGCAGATGTGTTAACCATTGAGCTACAGAGCTCGACTCGACATTGCCTAAGAGGCAATAGAGCACAGGTTCGATTCCCAGCAAGGGTATGGCTAGCTGATGAGAGCTAAATAGCTTGAAATAGATCTATACTAGTCTCCCTTTATTTATTTATCAGCACAAATATAACAAATGTAACAAAAAGGCAACAGTAAAAAATATTGGGTTTCTGTCTGAATGGTCTCTTGTGACGAGCCGAAGGACAGAGAATGGAAGTGTGACCTTCCTCCCATATTTGGGCATACCAGGGGTTGTGACTTTAAATATATATATATATATATACACATACATACATACATACATACACACATACACATACACATACACATATACATACACACACACACACATACATACATACATACATACATACATACATACATACATATATATGTTTTCTGAGGTTTTCGCGGGTGTTAGTATGTAGGTCTCTAGTTGTTCGGGTTTTCTCCCGCGTAGAATTGGAGATGTGTTGGCGACGTTTCGACGAAGTCTCATTCGTCATCTTCAGGCTGCTTCAGACTACTGAAGTTAACTCCCTGCCTGGGAGGCAATGGAGCACAGGTTCGATTCCCAAACTTGGGTATGGCTAGCTGATGAGAGCTAAATAGCTTGAAATAGATCTATACTAGTCTCCCTTTATTTATTTATCAGCATAAATATAACATACATACATACATACATATATATATATATATATATATATATATATATATATATATATATATATATATATATATATATATATATATATATATATATATATATATATAAAGACCTACAGCCATGAACACGCATACCCCGCTACAAAAGGTTCCATTATGCAAGCTTTTACATGCAAGCAGAATTGTGCCTCTCCCGGCCATTATTTCTGATGACATTCTTAATACTGGCAATTGTTTTAGGAAAAGACACTATTGTCTGCTTTTGGTTATCTGCTGACCAAAGCACATACAATTCAAGGCTTTGGATAAACTGAGCTTAGCCCCCCCCCCCCCCCCCCGGGGAAGAGCTTTAATGCGGAAGGGCCTGTCTGAATATCCCAATTCACTCCGCAATCTTCTGAAGAGGAAACGTTGGCCATTATATATGAGGTGCAGTTTGTCTAAACCCTGAACAAACACCATTTGTTCCTTCATAAAGAAATGAGCTTGGGAGGGCCGGGGGGGGGGTATATCTGAATGCTATGCTACCAATATCAAAGTGCGGAGAACAACAACAACAAAACATGGTTTGGAAAAGATAAAAGGAGAGAGAGAGAGTGAAGGAGAGAGAGAGAGCAGTATATATTTTTGTTGATTTGGCCTGGCTAACAAAAACTACCTTTCTAGTTAGTTGAATGGCTGTTATTTTAAAATACGATCCCCCCCCCCCGCTAGAGGATATAAAAAGTCAACCTTAAAATGAGGGTGGGAAGCTCTTAGTTTGCTATGCTAGGATGGGGGGGTCTTTCCCTTTTTCATTTTTGCACTGTCACATGAGTATCGTGTAGAAGAGAGCCAAAGTCTTGTTAAATCCGTTCCCCTAAAACAAATATCAGAGAAAGTCACCGTATTCATGCTCCAGTTCCAAAAGTCTGTTAATATGAAATATTTAATGAAATATTTAATGCAAATAAAGGTCAAATGTCTGAAGTCCATCAATGACGCTTGTTTTTCTGGATCTATAAATCAGTTTGATTGGTCGAACTTTGCATTGGGCCTTCAGACTTGCCACATTTAGTCTGTGGGAGAATAGGAGAGGGGATTATATGGAGTGTGGGAGATATATAGTCTAAATAACATCCCTTTCTCAGAGAGTCAAGGACACCTTGCCCTGCACCCTGGAGTGGTGTGACTGGGAGGCATCACCAGTTGGGAGATCTCCCCCCTGACACTTTCAGCAGCCCAAACACTGCCGCTCTTTTTCGGTAATGTTTTGAGCAGGTGAAGACTGCCGGGGATGGAGTCTCAATATGGAGATGGCAGAGATGGATTTAGACTAGAGTGTAATGTGGTCAGGGGTGGGTTTCTTGCCCCGTTCCAACCGGTTCAGTTGGAACGGGGCCAATGGCGTCCTCGTGCACGCGCGCGGTGCACGCATGTGTACTAGCATCTGCGCGATGCTCCAGCTGCTCCTGGACGATCACGCAGGCGCTGTATGCGTCCTGCGCATGCGTGGAAGCGCAAGGACCGCGGGTGGGCGGGCGGGCGTGCCCTTCGCTGTTCCCGGAAGTTACTTACTTCCGGGCTCAGCGACAAACCGGTTCGCAGGGACCACCGCGAACCGGTTGAAACCCACCCCTGAATGTGGTGTATAGTTAGAGTGCTGAAGCTGGACCACGGAGGCTCAGGATCAAGTCCTCCACTCTTGTGGAAATGTAATGGTGTGCAGGAATGACCTTGGGAGACAGGAGAAAGAGACACTGCCTAGACAAAGGTCTGATAAATGAAATTGGAGTCCAAAGGAGAAAATATAGGAAGTGTTCTCAGATTGGATTCTCCCTGGGTTTCCAGAGAGTGAAAGGAGAGGACGGGAAGAGGGGGGGGGGAGATGTATGTTCAAATGTCTGCTAATTAACATTAAAGTAAAGATAGTGCTCATTGTCTTGTTTCTGGGCTATCTAACAAGAGTCCACTAGGTGATTGGGTCTAATCTCCTTCTTTCTCAACCCTAAGTAGCAACAGCAACAGCACTTAGACTTATATACCACTTCACAGTGCTTTACAGCCCTCTCTAAGTGGTTTACAAAGTCAGCATCTTGCCTCCAACAATCTGGGTCCTTATTTGGCCGACCGCAGAAGGATGAAAGGTTGAATCAACTCAACCTTGTGAGAATTGAGCTGTCAAACTGCTGGCTAATGGCAGTCAGCAAAATTAGCCTGCAACACTGCATTCTAACCACTGCACCACTACGGCTCTGGATATCTAATGTAAGGCTCTAGGTCCGTGATGGCGAACTTATGGCAAGTGAGGCATTGCCCTGTCAGCTGGCCAGCACGTATACGCACGCTGGCCAGCTGACTTCAGCCTTCTTTTGAGGCCGTTTTTCGTAGTTTGGAGACTTCCTTGAAGCCTCCGGAGCGTGAAAAACCGGCTCTACGGGCAAACCGGAAGTTCAGGAATGGACTTCCAGTTTGGCCATAGGGCCATTTTTCGCCCTCTGGAGCCTTTAGGAACCTTCAGGAAGGCTCCAGAGGGCCAAAATTGGCCCTACGGACAAACTGGAAGTCACTTCCGGTTTACTCGTGGGGCTTGTTTTTGCCTTCCAGAGCCTTCAGGGAAGCCTCCTGAAGGTCCCTGAAGGCTCTGGAGGGCAAAAAACAGCCCTAAGGACAAACCGGAAGTCACAATTCCCGAACTTCTGGGTTCCCCATAGGCCTGTTTTTCGCCCTCCGGAGCTTTCAGGAGCCTTCAGGAGGCTCACGCACAGGCCATGCCAGCTCCACAAAGGCAAAAAGCATTACAATATGTCACGATATATCACATATATATCACAGAGCCGAGGTGGCGCAGTGGTTAGGGTGCAGTACTGCAGGCCACTTCAGCTGACTGTTATCTGCAGTTCAGCGGTTCAAATCTCACCAGCTCAACGTTGACTCAGCCTTCTATCCTTCCGAGGTGGGTAAAATGAGGACCCGGATTGTTGTTGGGGGCAATATGCTGACTCTGTAAACCGCTTAGAGAGGGCTAAAAGCCCTATGAAGCGGTATATAAGTCTAACTGCTATTGCTATTGCTACATAACACAATCGAGTTTGACACCCATGCTATATAGTATTTGAAACACTGTATAGTATTTATGAGCAGCATGGGGGTCTAGTGTTGATGACATTTGCCTCCCACCTGGAAGGTTGAGAGTTCAATCCTAGGTAGCATCAAATGTTTCCTTCCTAGGCGCAAAGAAAAAAAATCTCTGCTGCAAACCCTGCATAGGTGTCAGGAAGGGCAGTCAACCAGTAAATTTTTCAGCAACGTCCAGTCATCCTGACTCTACCCTGTACAGGGACTACAGGTTCATAAGAAGGGAGTTTTTAGTACTGCACTGTATAACAGTAAAAGAGGATAAACCCACATCCAAAGTGTATCTGCAATCTCCCGTATTCTTTTGAAGTTCTTCAAAATGAGCCCTTTCTGAGCTTTCCTCAATCCGAACCTTCCTTTTCTCCATTTTGCACAAATGACAACTAGTGTTTAAAGGCCCTATGGCAACTATGTGCATGCACTAGACTGCCTGTACACTAGGTTTGCACTAATTGGGTTTTGTGATACCAATTTCTGAATCACATTAAACTGAATTTGTTGCTATTTGAACTTGTATGTGGCAAGGAGAGATGTATTGGAATTGAAATCAATAATAGGTAAATGCATTATTTCAAGTGACTTTTAGTTTTATGTGTAAGGATAATGTTAGCTCCGGCTACATTTTGAGAGGGGGGAAAAAAACGGTCCGGATTCATTTCCATCTATTGCAAAAGGCATGTTAAATGTTGCCAGCTACGTCGCTAGTAACCACTTTACCTGTGGTTTACAACAACCCTTTGATAGGAAATTTGAAGGCAGTTCAAGGACTGGATGATGCCAGAAGTTAATACACTGTACTAAATGTCAGGTGATTAATGACTGAACTAAAGATAGCTAAGGAGATATGCAGGGATTACTACATATGTTAAAATATTTGAAGCAGGGGGTGAAATGCTACCGGTTCGGACCGGTTCACCCGAATCGATAGTAAAAAAAATGCTTAACAAAGTAAAAAAAAAGTTCAGATGATCAGCTGTGCTGCGCGATGGTAGGAACTTTTTAAAAAAACTTGTTTTTAGAATTTAGACTTGGTTTTTGTTCCCAGGAGGTTTCCCTGAGGGAAACGGGGGAGGGGGGGTGCTGCGAAAGAAAGGTAGGGAGGGAGGGAGGGGAAAAAGGATAGAAAGGAAGGACCACAAACCTGGCACTAGATGCAGCTTCAGACGATACTTTGAAAGAGCACAGCAATCCAGGGCTGGAAGGGACCTGGAGGTCATCTAGTCCAACCCCCTGCTCCAGCAGGACATTGTTAAAGTGAGTTTCTGTCTTTTGACCCCACCTAGTCACATGACCACACCGCCATGACCACCCAGTCGCATGACCTCCACCAAGCCACGCCCACTGATTTGAAGGTGTAATATTCAGTTATTTTCACATTTCAAGGTAGTGTACATGAGGAATTTTCCTGATCTGGTGTATTTTCTTTTAGGTCACTGAAGAAACTAGAAATCTAAAAACAGAGGCAGCACTCTGCCCTGCTCGATTTACATAGGATTTACTCTGAGGCTGAATTGTTCAGACTGCTGAGATGGAAGCAAAAGCCAAAATTAGCAGCTCAGCAGTAACTGGGCTGCTGCAGCTGGGCATCTGCCAAACATACCCAGAATTTCAGCAATAGTTTCTGGAAATAACTTGTATGATTTCCTGCTTTTGTGGGTGGGCAGGTGTGGGTGTGTATATTCGACAAAATTCCCATTGGCTGCACTGCAATACTGTTTAAACCTCCTCCTCCTCTTCTTCTTCTTCTTCTTCTTCTTCTTCTTCTTCTTCTCTTCTTCTTCTTCTTCTTCTTCTTCTTCTTCTTCTTCTTCTCACTTCTCCCTACTTCTCCCCACTTCTCCCCACTTCTCCTCCCTTCTCCCTTCTCCCTTCTCCCTTCTCCTTCTCCTTCTCCTTCTTCTTCTTCTTCTCCCTTCTCCCTACTTCTCCCCACTTCTCCCCACTTCTCCTCCCTTCTCCCTTCCTCCTCCTCCTCCTCCTCCTCCTCCTCCTCCTCCTCCTCCTCCTCCTCCTCCTCCTCCTCCTCCTCTTCTTCTTCTTCTTCCTCTTCCTCTTCTTCTTCTTCTCACTTCTCCCCACTTCTCCCTTCTCCCTTCTCCCTTCTCCCTTCTCCTTCTCCTTCTCCTTCTTCTTCTCCTTCTTCTCACTTCTCCCCACTTCTCCTCCCTTCTCCCTTCTCCCTTCTCCCTTCTCCCTTCTCCCTTCTCCCTTCTCCCTTCTCCCTTCTCTTCTTCTTCTTCTTCTTCTTCTTCTTCTTCTTCTTCTTCTTCTTCTTCTTCTTCTTCTTCTTCTTCTTCTTCTTCTTCTTCTTCTCACTTCTCCCTACTTCTCCCCACTTCTCCACACTTCTCCCCACTTCTCCTCCCTTCTCCCTTCTCCTCCTCTTCTTCTTCTTCTTCTTCTTCTTCTTCTTCTTCTTCTTCTTCTTCTTCTTCTTCTTCTTCTTCTTCTCACTTCTCCCTACTTCTCCCCACTTCTCCCCACTTCTCCCCACTTCTCCTCCCTTCTCCCTTCTCCCTTCTCCCTTCTCCTTCTCCTTCTTCTTCTCCTTCTTCTCACTTCTCCCCACTTCTCCTCCCTTCTCCCTTCTCCCTTCTCCCTTCTCCCTTCTCCTTCTCCTTCTCCTTCTCCTTCTCCTTCTCCTTCTCCTTCTTCTTCTTCTTCTTCTCACTTCTCCCTACTTCTCCCCACTTCTCCCCACTTCTCCTCCCTTCTCCCTTCTCCCTTCCTCCTCCTCCTCCTCCTCCTCCTCCTCCTCCTCCTCCTCCTCCTCCTCCTCCTCCTCTTCTTCTTCTTCTTCTTCTTCTTCTTCTTCTTCTTCTTCTTCTTCTCATCTCCCCACTTCTCCCCACTTCTCCTCCCTTCTCCCTTCTCCCTTCTCCCTTCTCCCTTCTCCCTTCTCCCTTCTCCCTTCTCCCTTCTCCCTTCTCCTTCTCCTTCTCCTTCTCCTTCTCCTTCTCCTTCTTCTCCTTCTTCTTCTTCTGGCTTTACCTTTGAACAAATCTGTCCTGTTCTCTCCAGAGTTATGAGCTGCAGGGCTCCGGAGCCCCACAAACACAGGAAAGAACCAATGTAGCTGTGTTTTTATGCAATTCATCACAATTAAGAAACATCTTTCTAGTTCCAAGCATACTTTTACTAAGACATGTTTGGGCAAATCATTACATCTGCTATTAAGTTCCTTTTTCTTTTTCCTCAAAAGTAAAAGAGGGTTATATAGGGCACCGTTTCTTGGTTTTTCGAAAGGAATTTAATCTGCAGGTAAAGGGAGTCGTGTTATGGATTGAACCACAGTTAAACACATCGCCTTTGTATTTTGCTTTTCTATTGCATGCAATCAGAATCAGGTATTAAATCCTCTTATCTTTGTTACCGGTTTGATAGCAGGAGTGCGCCCGCCCGTCCGCATGTCCAGGTCCGTGATGACATCAGGGTGGGTGGGCGGAGCCTTGCGCCACCGCCACTACTAGTTCGAACTGGTGGGAAGCGGCAGAATACCACCAATAATTACCTCCAATAGACCGATCAGATCCCACAGATTAGGCCTCCTCCGAATTCCATCCGCCGGCCAATGCCGACTGGCGACTACCCGGAGGAGAGCCTTCTCTGTGGCTGCTCTGACCCTCTGGAACGAACTCCCCGTGGAGATTCGAACCCTCACCACCCTCCAGGCCTTCCGCAAAGCCCTTAAAACCTGGCTGTTCTGACAGGCCTGGGGCTAAAGAGCTTTTGCCCCCCCCCCCCTCGCATGGTATGGTTGTTGTGTGCTTTTAAATTGTGTATTGTTCTGTTCGTCTTTTTTATCCCTTATCTGTACCCCCTTCCCTGACTTGGATTGTGAGCTGCCCTGAGTCCCCTTCGGGGAAAAGGGTGGCATATAAATGCAATAAATTCAATTCAATTCAACCTCACCTCTGATCAAAATTTCTAGAAGGAGTCATGTCCAAGAAGATATGGGGGCACCCTGAATTCAAAGGGAGTTTCAGAGAAATGTTTGGCGTTAAAAACCTAAATTGCAAATTTAGACTTAGTACTTTGTGCTTTGAAAAGACTGTCACCGAAAATTATAGGATTTACCGTATTTTGGAATAAAAACGCATAGTGTCATGGTAAAATTATCTCAAAGGATCATAAATTCCCCCTCTCACTCTAGCATAGTGGTCTCCAATCTTCCCAGCTTGGTGGACTGGTAGGGGGAAGGGATGGTTCTGTGTGAGTGGTGGCGCAGATGCGCGAGTGCAACTCCATGTGTGTGAGGGGCGGGCACGCATGCACGCCACTTGTGCAAATAGAGCCACGCGTGCACATTCAACTGCTTCTTGCATGTTCGGTTCTGAAGGGGCTGCGGCCCGGTAAGAGTACGTGACCTGGGTGTTGGGGACTCCTGTTCTAGGACACTCTTCCACCTCAGATGTCCTACATACTGTATTTTTCAGCGTATGAGACACACCCTTTTCCCTCAAAAAAAGGCTGAAAATCTGGGTGCGTCTTATACACTGAATGCATCATTTTTTGCCTCCCAAAGCCCTGCCCCCTTCACCAAAATGGCCGTGCATAGCTTGTAGAAGGCTTTCAGGGAGCTCCTGGGGGCTGGGGAGGGCGGAAATGAGTGAAAAATGGGGCGTTTTTTGCTCAATTTTGTCCCTCCCCCCAGCCTCCAAGAGTACTCTATAAGCCTCCTAAAGGCTATGCATGCAATTTTTTTTGACAAAAAATGGGCTCGTTTTTGTGAAAAATGGGCCATTTTTTCCTCATTTCTCCCCCCCCCTCAGGAGCACTCTGTAAGCCCCCTAAAGGCTATTCATGCCTTTTTTTGGGGGGGGGAAACGGGCTCGTTTTTACAAAAAACGGGCCGTTTTTGGGAGGTTTGCAGCAGTGTTTCTCAACCTTGGCGACTTTAAGTCCTGTGGACTTCAACTCCCAGAATCCCCCAGCCAGCATAGCTGGCTGGGGAATTCTGGGAGTTGAAGTCCACAGGACTTAAAGTCGCCAAGGTTGAGAAACACTGGTTTGCAGAGTGCAAAAACCTTTTTGTTTAATTTGTCTCTTCAAACCCTTGGTGCGTCTTATACTCCTGTGCATCTTATACTCCAAAAAATACGGTATATGTTGGTTGGATTGCAATTTTCATCACCCTATTCACCACGTCTGATGGAATAACGGGAGTTATAGCTCCTGTGTTTGGGTTGAGAAAGGTTGGCTTCCCTACCTTAGGTAAAGGTTCCCCTTGCACTATTGAAGAAATGTCCTTCTGGGTTCAGTTCCAAGTGGGGAAAAAGACACCGGAAACATGGAGGCTGCATGGAAAGATTGTTTAATGGTGGACAGGACCACACGCCTTGGAGCTCCTGAGGAGAAAAGGGGGATCACATGCTTCCAGATGTTGGGTGAAGAAGAAAAAGGGGTGAAATGGGCTTGCTGGGGTTTTTATACTCTCTCATCGGCCCCACCTCTCTGTTTCCTGTTCCTGTGTAAGAAATGTATTCTGATTGGTTGTCAGACTCCCAGGGGCGGGGGCTCTTAGCTAACTTTGTAGGTTGTGTGTCTTTTGAGTCCCAAGCTTGGTTGAGTTCCCAGATGCCATGTGGTGAGTTTCTGTTGCAGATGGGTCTGCCTGAAGGAGGTAGATCTTTGTTATATAAAATAGACTGGCTCATTTAAAGGTCCATTGACAAAGGTGGGGGGGAGCTATTAAGAGTAAGTCCGTTTCCTGCCTAAAAACACATTTCTCTGGCTCCTCATTGACAAAGGTAGGGGACATGAGGCTTTTGCCTCCCTTTTAGGGGGAAATATTCTGCCCTTTTAATATTTCCTAAAATATTTCATTTTCTAGGAGAGGTAGGTGCTAACTTCCTACAGCACATATGTGCTAGTCATTCCCGACTCTAGGGGGCGGTGTTCATCTCTGTTTCAAAGCCGAAGAGCCAGCGCTGTCTGAAGACGTCTCGCTGTTCCCTTCCCACCAAAGGTGGTTTTTCTGCTTGCATTTTTACATGCTTTCGAACTGTTAGGTTGTCAGAATCTGGGACAAGTAACGGGAGCTCACTCCGTTATGCGGCGCTAGGGATTCGAACCGCCGAACTGCCGACCTTTCTGATCGACAAGCTCAGCGTCTTAGCCTTCCTTGGTTGTCAGTGGTTGACTGTTCTTTCCCTTCCGCTCCTCCTCCTTTCCTGGTAGATTGAGATTCCAATCTGATCCCTATATACATTTGAGATAGAGCCTGTTCTTCAACGCCCCCCCACCCCAGTGCATTATGCCAGTGTTACCAATAGAAGAGAATATATGTAAATTCAGGGTTGAATTGTGGAGTCCTCTGAGGTTGTTTTCTTGCAGAGATTTCATTATTACCTGATTTAGGTGGTCAGTGCTAGGAGGCAGTTGAGTTTGCTCTGTTTGTACAAGCAGTAACTTGCTCTGTCAGTGTTGGTGTGAAATGCCAGTGCATAATAAAATGGGAGATGACCACCGTAATCCGATTGTAAACAATGTCGCAACATTCATGCCCACCTCTAATGAAATAGTGTCAGTCATATTTGAGGATTTCACAGCAACTTGCTATGCTTATTTAAAAAACATTTGCTTCATAAAATCCATCTCTATCAGGACTCTGATCCTACAGACATTATAGCAAATTAGTTCACAGCTTCCCTTAACACTGGCTTTGTCGGATCCGGCTGCTAAGAACAGTGGTTTTGCAATAATGGAAAAGCTAACCTATTTTACTGTTGTTTTCGAGATGAGAAAGCAAAGGCCAGTGGAATTCTTTATGTAGCGTAATAGACGTGTATGTTGGAAGAATGCATTCGTTCAATTGGTAAGGCGAAACTATGACGTTTAAACTCATATAAACAGGACCTCTGAGGTGTAGATTGCATTATATCTATTCACCACATTGGACTGCAGTGTTATAATTCAGGTAATTAGCCAGAGGGAAATAAATATAGCATATAGTTAGAAATTAATTTAATCAATTATTGTTGTTAAATTCAATCACATTCATTAGATAACCATTTGTCTGAAAGTGTTGTAGGGTTTCCTGCCTAAGCAGGGGGTTGGACTAGAGGACCTCGAAGGTCCCTTCCACCTTTGTTATTCTATTCTGTCACAGTTCTTAGCTTTGGAATAAAGGATTACCTTTTACCTAATGCCCTGCTTGTTACCATTTTAGACCTAATATTCTGTTTTCATATTTAGGCACGCTACTCTTATTTACTCTTTTATGTCAAACATTTGGTATCAAATTGATGCTGAACCCAGGGAGTCACACCTTGAGGGCGCCTCAATAAAACCAACTCAGTTTTCATTTCTGAACTTCAAGAACTATCACTAAGCTGTGTTACTTTAGCACGTTGTAAATGCCATTAACAAAGAGAAAACATTTAAGCTTGGGGTCTGCAAATGTGTGTTAATTCAATTAGTATATGTATGTACCAATTCAATGCTCAAAGGTGCAAATAAAATCTAAGGGGACCTTTCATGACTCATGGAAGAATACTTTGCATAACAAAATCTTAACACTTTGGTATATTTACGAGCTACGGAGTGGGGGGGGTCAGCATGAGACAAATTAGCAATGTCGTGTGAGGTTCAATTGATATTGACAGTAGGCAAGAAAAGGCAGTGTTAAACTACTGCTCTTTATAAAGTCACAGAGGCCCCCCTGTTTCACAAACATGCCTTGTGCTCATCAGATAAAGAAGGGATATTATTTCTGATGGCAATTTAAGGGGGAAATTAGCTCAAGTGCAATTCCAATTTTTGCTGCTCGTTTTGACATTGTTCAGATGATAACTTGGCCCCGACTATCACTAAGTGTTGTATCTTTTTATTCTTGATGAATGTATTTTATTCTCCTTATGTACACTGGAGAGCAAATTTACCAAAGACAAATTCCTTGTGTGCCCCATCACATTTGGCCAGTAAAGAATTCTATTCCATCAGTGGTGGGTTTCAAAAATTGTTCGAACCTACTATGTGGGTGTAGCCTCCTTTGTGGGAGTGGCTTGCCGGCCATGTGACCGGATGGGAGTGGCTTGCTGCCCATGTGACCGGATATGAAGATGCCGACGACACTTGTCAGAACCACCTTAAATTACCTCACACACAGCACTGGCATGTTTGGTTTGTGTTAAAACAACTTCAACACACGCAATGTTCTGATTGCACCACAAACGCAGTAGTCATCCTTACCTTTCACAGAGGCACTGAGTTTTGTCCAGTCTCCAGAAATGCAGGTGTAATACATTTTGGGCCAGTCCTGAAACACATCAGGTAAGTGCATAATTGGGCAGTCTTGTATGCAAGGTTTTAATGAGGAATTCCTTTATTATTCCAATGAAGTCAAATCTCTGCATAAAACGGAGTTATTGTGAAGGCAAAAATTATAGTAAAATCAAGAGGAGACTACAATTTACCTAATTGTAGAAATAAGTATAGTCAGCCTGGGTAAATAGGTTATTAATTTCTCTTTGGACAATCTGAAAGGTTTTAGCCCATGTTCGGTGGTCAATGCAGAGAAGAAAGTTGGAGAGAGTTGGTCTGGGCCTCCTGCCCAGAAGTTTATATGCAGGCCTTCTTCCTTCAATTTTTTTTTTGAGCTTATAGAACCGTGAGGGCGAACCCATGGCACGTGTACCACAGATGGCATGTTGAGCCCTCTCTGTGGGCATGTGAGCCGTTGCTCCAGCTCAGCTCCACTGTACATGTGCCTGTGCCTTCCACTGGCCAGCTGATTTTTGGGTCTCTGCCACGCATGCACAAGGAGCGGGGCGCCTGTGGGAGATGTGTGCATGCACAGGAGGTTGTGGGGGTTAGTGCATGCATGCTTGGGGGCAGGGGGAGCATAGGGAGTATGGGGGGGTGCCCCCTGTGGCCCGTTTTTGGTCCCAGGTGGCTGCATGGATACTAGGCCCAAAACGGAGTGTAGGATGGTGGTCACACATGAATGTATGGGGGGGCGTGGGGGGGTCACATGCTCATGTGTAGGGAGGTGGGATACACGGGGGATGTCACCTGTGCATTTCATTAAGGGTGTGTGCACACACTTTCGGCACGTGACAAAAAGGTTAGCCATCACTGATATAGAATGAGAAGGATAATTGAAAACTAACTTCCTTTGAAGGAGCTGGTGCTTCTTAATTATTTCGGGATAGCTAGCAAATAAAAAAATCTATGTAATGAATACGCCCTTTGGTAGAATAATGACAGAATATAATTTTCATCAGTTATGTCATTGTATAGGATTGAAGAGAAGATTTGGGGAGGAAAAAAATGCTTAATTCCACGTACCTTATTTTTCAGAATATAAGACGCACATCCCCCCCAACTCCAAAAAAAGAGGGTGAAAGTTTGGGTGCGTCTTATACACCCTTTGGCCTCTCCCATCCAGCAGTTTACCTTCATGCAGCAAATGGAGTTTCCGGAGGCGGCAATAGGCTATGGCAATCCCTGCAGCCCGAAACAGCTGATCATTGGGAGCCCATGCTGAAATTGAAAGTGAAACTTGCTGTCTGCTGCAATGTCCATAAGAAAAAAAATTGGCTACAGAAGTATAGTTGTCATCTGATACCAATTATCTGGACATACCTCTAACAATCTTTGGGCCATTATGTTATTATCCACTTTTATCCAATGTGTGACGCATCTGGTCCGCAGGCCACGAGTTTGACACCTCTGACTTAGATTTTCTCCATAATGACCTGTCCTAATCCGGGTTTTTGGGGGCCTTCTTGGGCCTCTTAGTATGGGTTAATTTATAAAATGTTTCAGATGGCCCTGTCAGCTCCTACCAAAAACTGGAAGTTTATGCTTGCAGTTAAGTTAAGAGCCGAGGTGGCGCAGTGGTTAAATGCAGCACTGCAGGCTACTTCAGCTGACTGCAGTTCAGCAGTTCGGCTGTTCAAATCTCACTGGCTCAGGGTTGACTCAGCCTTCCATCCTTCCGAGGTGGGTGAAATGAGGACCCGGATTGTTGTTGGGGGCAATATGCTGACTCTGTAAACCACTTAGAGAGGGCTGAAAGCCCTATGAAGCGGTATATAAGTCTAACTGCTATTGCTATTGCTATTAAAATTGGCCAGGATGGCTGTTTGCCTCTGCCTTCTAATAGGAGATAGGAGACCAGTTTCTGTAACCAGTTCAAACAAAAGGAATAGGATTTATCAGGGAATATTCCCAGCAGAATAGTTTTATAGCTACACTAACTAACCTGTAATGGAATGCAGTATCAGGTCTATAGATTTTATAGGAAGATAATCCATAGTCAAGTAAGATAGGAAGACGGATTCCTTTCATTTACAAACAGGAGTCAGCTTAACTTTGACAAATGCCACTTGATAAGTTACAGTATGAGTTGTTATTTTTGTTAGTTGCAAAGTCGTGTCCGACCCATCGCGACCCCATGGACAATATTCCACCAGGCCTTCCTGTCCTCCATCATTCTCTGGTGTCCATTTAAGCTCACGCCTACTGCTTCAGTGACTCCATCCAGCTGGTTCCACCACAAAAGCGCGTAGGACAAAATTGCGCTCGACAAAAGCGCGGTGTGACGTCATCACAGCGCGACGAAAAAGTTCGAAAAATGTAAAAATAAAGCGAAAACCTTACCCTAAGCCCCCCAAACCTAACCCTAAACCTAACCCTAAACCTAACTCTTAACCTAACCCTAAACCTAACCCTAAACCTAACCGTTAAAGTAACGAAAAACCTAACGCTAACCCTTAACCTAACCCTAACGCTAACGCTAACGCTCTAAAGCTAACCCTAACCCTTAACCTAACCCTAACCCTAACCCTAACCCTAACCCTAACCCTAACCCTAACCCTTACCTTTATGTGAATCGGCTTGCTTTAATTTAATTTTTATTAATTTTTATTTGAATTTTTCGATCTTTTTCGTCGCGCTGTGATGACGTCAAAGGCGCGATTTTGTCGATCACGCTTTTGTCGTCCGCGCTTTTGACGGGTCACGCATCCAGCTACCTCCTTCTCTGTCATCCCCTTCTTCTTTTGCCCTCAATCTTTCCCAGCATTGGGCTCTTCTCCAGTGAGTCCTTTCTTCTCATTAGGTGGTAGTATTTGAGTTTCATCTTCAGGAGCTGGCCTTCTAAAGAGCAGTCAGGGTTCATCTCCTCTATGACTGACCGGTTTGATTGCCTTGCAGTCCAAGGGACTCATAAGAGTAGACTTGTAAGATGTTCAAAGCTGTATGGCTAATAGCCAGCCTTAATACCTTAATTCATCATCCTCATCATCATCAATTACAAAAGGCAGCTTTATTTGGAACACCCCGTGATGTTGAATTTAAATACCATCAAACAACAACTTCTACATCTTCCAGCTCTTTCAGAAGGACAAATAGATAGATAAGAAATGCCAACTCCAGTCTAAACATCTGGCTGAAAGTGTGACCAACTATAACAATGTAAAAATTAGAAAGCATCATTTAAATCAGGAAGGAATAGAGGCCAATAGCTACATTCCAAAAAAAACAGATAGTCCCTGGGTTTTTGGTTTAATGGAGAGGGGAAGGAGTGGTTTTTTTTTTTTTAAGTACATTAATTCCATGCAAAGCTTAAGGCACCCACTTGTCTCTTAACTTTCCAATTTTGCCAAACATCAGAAAAGGAGGAGGAGGGATTTTTAGCTCAACCTTGTTTGAAAGCACAAAAGGTATCCTATACCCTGGCTCAAAATTTGTACACTCCTTATTTTTAAATTGAAAATAGTCACTATATTTGTTTTAATAGTTTTTGAAACAAAATCATGTCACACACAACTGTAGTGGGTACAGATTTCTTTCATAATAACATAAAACTGCAACGAGAAGGCCATTCATTCTGCTTATTATTTTTATGGGGGGCCGTTACAGCCACATTCTTTTGCTTCCACATAAAATTTCCATTACATATACTTCATTTGTGGAAACACTATGCCCTTCAGAATTGGATCACCTTTCCCTTTCTATTGCCATATAAAGTCTTCATTTCTGATGCTGTGAAATCCATTCATCACATCTTCCTCCCTCTGATAAACATCAGTTCCTTTAGCGTGATAAATATAGTATATGGTTTAATCTATGACTCGCAATTTTGGGTATATAACTGGTGCTATACTCTTTTGTTAACCTTCTATTTCCTTTAATATTTTCCAGCATTTATTCCCATCTAATAAGAGAGGATTATTTTCCCTCTCCCCCTCCCTCCCCCTCTCTCTTTCTCTCTCTCTCCTTCTCCCTTCCCTCTCCCTTCCTCTCGCTCTTTCTTTCTCGCTCTCTCCCCAATATTTTCCAGCATTTCCCCCCATCTAATATCAGGATTATTCTCTCTCTCTCTCTCTCTCTCTCTCTCTCTCTGTCTATCTCTGTCTATCTCTGTCTCTCTGTCTCTCTCTCCTTCTCTCCCCCCCTCTCTCTCTGTCCCTCCCTCCCTCCCTCTTTCTTTCTCTCTCCCTAGATTTATTGAATATGGGAACATTTCCTTGTATGGTCACAGCATCAGCACCCAAACTGGACTCTCTGGAATTTGGGGCTACAGTTCCCAGATGACCCAGCCTTATAGGTATAATCCTGGGGGTAATTTTGAAAACTATAATCCTATGGTATCTGAATGTCATTGGTTTGGAGAAGGTTGCTGTATTGGACAAAATCCTTGGAAAAGAATATTTCTTTTTCCTTAATGATTTGGGAAGGAGATCATCAGTGAAATCAACATTAGATTTTATAATCTGTGGATTTCATTTATTCATTTAGATTTATTAGCTGCCCAACTCTAATGGGCTCTGGGCAGCATATGAAACTGGGAAATCCATACAACAGCTACAGGTAGCTCTCAACCTAGGACCACAATTGAGCCCAAGATTTATGTTGCTAAGTGAGAAATTCGCTAAGTGAGTCTTGCTCCATTTTACGACTTTCCTTGACACGTTTGTTAAGTAAGTCACTGAAGTTTTTAAATTAGTAGCACGGTTGTTAAGTGAATCTGGATTCCCCATTGACTTTGCTAGTCAGAAGGTCGCAAAAGGGGGGGTTGTGTGATCCCGGGACACTGCAGCCGTCATAAATGTGAGTCCCTTGTCAAACATCCAAACGTAAATCACGTGGCCAAGGGGATGCTGCAATGGTTGTAAGTGTGAAAAATGGTCATAAGCAGAGGTGGGTTGCTGCCTGGTCAGACAGGTTCAGGCGAATCGGTTCTTCCGACCGTCATCTGGGCCCACCCACCCACCCCTGTGCTAGCCTGTCCCATTTATCTCACTCTCTGGTTTTGTTCCCCGCCTGCGCAGCCCTTCTGATTGCCGGGCCTCGTCTCCTCTATTCACCGTTGCTGCCTGAGATGATCAGTTGTGTGCTTTAAGCCGCACGCCAGTGGTGGGATTCAAATAATTTAACAACCGGTTCTCTGCCCTAATGACCATCTGGGTAGGTGGGGCTCGGTGGTCATGTGACTGGGTGGGCATGGCCAACTCAAGGTCACTCAGGTTGATGGGCGCTTCGCCTTAGCTGTTACAATGTAACAAGGGTTAACCGGAGAGGCAGTTTCTGTAAGCAGGGCAATAAAGATGAGTCTAGAAACAACACTAGAATGTTTCCTTCCTGCCTTCCTTACAGGATTAGCCCTGTAAAGTGGGAAAAAACAAAAGGAGATTTTTTTCCAACAATCGGTTCTGTGAACTGCTTAGAAAGTTACCAACCGGTTCTCCCGAATAGGTGCGAACTGGCTGAATCCCACCTCTGCCGCACGCTCACATTTCCTGAAGAGTCCTTCAAAAAAGCCTTGCTGGCCTTCCCAAATGAAGAAGTTCCCGAAGGCCTCTGATACAGAGGTGGTATTCAGCCAGTTCTGACAGGTTCTGGAGAACCGGTAGCAGAAATTTTGAGTAGTTCGGAGAACCGGCAAATAGGCTGGCCCCGCCCGCGCTGCCTCCCAGCCTCCCAGGTGATCTTCTTTTGTTGCCCTGAACCCTGGAAAGCAGGTTAGTGGGGTGGGGAGGGAATGGGCATTTTGCAGTAACCTTCCCCTGCCACACCCACAAAGCAATAGCAATAGCAATAGCAGTTAGACTTATATACTGCTTCATAGGGCTTTCAACCCTCTCTAAGCGGTTTACAGAGAGTCAGCATATTGCCCCCAACAACAATCCGGGTCCTCATTTTACTCACCTCGGAAGGATGGAAGGCTGAGTCAACCCTGAGCCGGTGAGATTTGAACAGCCGAACTGCAGAACTGCAGTCAGCTGAAGTAGCCTGCAGTGCTGCATTTAACCACTGCGCCACCTTGGCTCTTTGTGTGCCCACAAAGCCACACCACGCCCAGAAAAGCCACAGAATCGATAGTAAATATTTTTTTAATCCCACCACTGCTCTGGTAGCAAAACAGAGGCTGGGGGTGATGTGCGCAAGTGAGATAAGTCAGTGGGCGATATCCCCTCCCGAAAATAAGACCTGGTACCTTTTCCGGTGACAAAATAATGTAAGACAGGGTCTTATTTTCAGGGAAACCTGGTAGATAAAAATAATCATCATAAAAAGATTTTAAAAAAGTCATTCTTAAAAATGAAAACTTTTAAACTAGTAATGGCAACCCCAGTCTCAATTGCTACCGTAACCCAAGGACTACCTGAATTTTGAAAAATCATTTTGGCTGAATTTCTGCCAAATGAGTGGCTTTCACATAATATTCTAAGGGCCAGATGTGAGCTGCATTACCAAGCTGCCTCACCAAAGTTTTTCCAGGTCCTTCTGATCCAATGGGCTTCCAGGAAAAAATTGGTATCCAAAAGCACTCTGAAATGATGACATTGGTCCTATAAGGGAAGTACCATCCCAGCCATCATTGGGATTAATTTTTGTTCTTCAATATGAGAATGGCTGGGTTCTCTCTGTTCACTTAGGATTTAGCCAAGGGTAGGTTCCAGCCAGTTCTAACCTCTTCTATAGAAGAGGTTCCACAAATCTACAGTGCTGTTTAGAACCGGTTCCAGCTCCCTCCCTCTGCCCGTCCTCACATCATCAAGATAAAGAGTGAGCCATGTGACTGGGTGGAAGTGGCTTGCCAGCCATGTGACTGGGTGGGAGTGGCTTGGCAGTCATGTCACTGGGTGGGCATGGCCAACTTGTAAAATGTGGTGAAATTCACTTAACAACGCTCTTGCTTAGCAACCAAAATGTTGGCTCAGAAACTCTGGCATTTGAAGCACGCAAGTCTTAAAGCTGTCAAGTTACAAGACACTTGCACCCCTAACCCTTTAGGAAAAAACCCCTAGGGGTGTTCAAACTTGACAGCTTTAAGACTTGTGGACTTCAACTCCCAGAATTCCTCCTCCAGTCATGTTGGCTTAGGAACTCTGGCATTGAAGTGTGCAAGTCTTAAAGCTGTCAAGTTACAAGACCCTTGCACCCCTAACCCTTTAGAAAAAAATGCCCCAGGGATGTTCAAACTTGACAGCTTTAAGACTTTAAGGTTTAGATAGGACTCTTAGAGGCAGGCGGGGTGATTGGTGAGCCAGCCAATCAGTGAGCAGCAGGCGGGACAAGCGTGGTGCAGACGGGTGGGGGGAGGGAGCTGGAACTGGTTCTAAATGGCACGGTAGATTTGTGGAACCTCTTCTGTAGAATAGGTTAGAACTGGCAGGAACCCACCCCTGGAATGGAGGCAGAAAATCAGTTTCCAAAAGTTGCTGTAATTCTTAAAAGCCTATGCTTACACTATGAAGTTTTCTAATAAAACCCATGATTTTATATTCCATACAAAATGTTCTTATGTAACTATTTACTTTTATCTATTATGTACTTATGTGGTCTGCCTAATGTTTTATTCATTCTGTGTAGGATGGTTGCGTTCTGTTAGTCTTGCTTAGCCTTCAAAGCCACTTATAAATATCCTGAAACACTCATTACTTTTAATGGTGGTGGCATTTGGAGAAAACTATCCAGCAAGGACTTTAGGTCTTTAGGTCTACATCTCTACGTGTGTCTAATCAATGGCCATGCATAGTGAGCCTACTAGGAGTTGTATGTGAACAACATATGGAGGACTACATGACATACTGATGAAAGAAATGTCCTTCTGGGTTCGGCTCCAAGTAGGGAAAAAGACACTGGTGACATGGAGGCTGCTTGGAAAGATGGTTTATTGTTGGACAGGGCCACATGGCTTGAGCCTTGAACAGAAAAGGTGATCACATGCTTCAATGTTGATTATGGCCTGCGTGTGATGCATCTGGCCTGTGGGGTCACCAGTTTGACACCCCAGTGTAGGGAATCAAAGCCACATTGTCTGTGTCACTAAGTTTTATGAAAAAAAATCAGATATGTAGAAGATCAGACTGATTTTAAATTGTATCCCTACTCCTGATGGCAGCTTCTAATCCAACGTTATGCTGGTGTAATGCTGAGATAAATAGGACACTTGAAAGCCTCATGAAATAAACATACTCTTGAAAACTTAATATATGGAAATAATAACCAAAGGGAATAATACGTTTTAGTCTTCAGTGTAGATATTAAAACAAAGAGTAAAGTATATTAAGAGGTCTTCTAATATTATTAAATGTTTACCATTGTTCTTCTTTTGATGAAATATGACCCCTATATAAATTACAGTGAATTTAATTTCTTCTCTATTCCCATTGTTTTTCTTCCGTGTTTTCATCTTGCCTTCCACCAGCTTAATAGCCTAGTAAGCACACTAGGCTGCTTAATAAATTGGAACAGATATTTTACATTCAGGAACGATGGAGGTTGTGCTTCATAAGAATATTTTAATCCGTCGTTCCTCTTCTGTGACAGAACATGGAGGCATTTGGAGTGACGAACGTGCCCCCCAATTGACAGGTGTTTGTTTATTGCCAAGCTGTTGGTTCATCTGCTGTGAGATTTACTGAAAAGGCAGGGGAGAGGATAAGGAATGCATTAATGGCTTACAATGTAAATAGCCGACTGTTATGCAATGAAGTGTTGCTAGTGAGGAAAATGGCTGAGACTTGGAAAAGTCATGAAGCTGATCTTGGTTATCAAAGGAAAACTCTTTTACAGTACAGTCTCAAGGCCCTTAAATTCAGAAGCAGGTCTTTTGGAGCTTAATGAGGCTTACGCCCTTGTAAATATGTTAAGGATTCCACGCAGTCCCCCTGAGGGATTTGGCACATACCAGAGAGTATTTATGTTATTAATAGTTTACAGTTAACTGTGTCAATTCAGATTGCAAGGAGCACATGATGTAGGCCATCTCTTCCTAGCATTGTTTACATGAAGATGCATGCACGTATACATTATTCAGAGCATGTGAATCAATTAAAATGTCAAATCAAAAAAAAAATGTAACAGGCAGTCCTTGCAAGTAAAAAAAACAACATCATCTGTCAATCGGCTCGTCACAAGAGTCCATCATGACAGAAACCCAATATTTTTGCTGTTGCCTTTGTTATATTTGTGTTTTTTTATTTGTGCTGATAAATAAATAAAGGGAGACTAGTATAGATCTATTTCAAGCTATTTAGCTCTCATCAGCTAGCCATACCCTTACTGGGATTCGAACCTGTGCCTTACTGAATCCCAGTAAGGGTATGGCTAGCTGATGAGAGCTAAATAGCTTGAAATAGATCTACACTAGTCTCCCTTTATTTATTTATCAGCACAAATTAAAACACACACACACACACACACACACACACACACACACATATTGCACGGCAAAAGGTTTCTCAACAAAGAAAAGTTCTCAGATCGTGTTGGAAGAAATTTTTTTTTAAAAAAGGAATCTAGATAAAACCCTTCACAATCTGGGGAATGATGTGCAGCAGTTTTTGAGAAGATCCAGCCAATCTCACTTCCATCATACTTCGGATATAAATTTATTACACAAGAATTATATCCTGCGTTCTATTGCAGGGCATGCCTTGGCAGTGGCACAGTGCAAATTGCGAAGCAGCATCGCTACGCTGTAATCTGCAAAAAAGAAAATTGCCAGGGGGGGCCATCACTTATTCCCAAAGAAATTCCCTTCCTTTCCCACCTTGTTGCTCTATTTGTAGCTATTTTAGAGTGAGTGTGTGGCAGACTTACCCATTCAGAGAACATGGGGATCAGAGGTGGGTTCCTACCAGTTCGCACCTATTCGGTAGAACGGGTTCCTCAAATCTACCAAACCGGTTAGAAGAGGTTCCACCAGTGGACCCGGAAAGCAGGCCACACCTACAGAAGAGGTTCCCAAATTTTTTTGAAACCCACCACTGACACACACACACACACACACACACACACAGACTGAGAGAGAGAGAGAGAGAGAGAGAGAGAGAGAGAGAGAGAGAGAGAGAGAATGAAAGGAAGAAATAAATAAATAAAAAAGAAAAAAGAAAGAAAAAGAGTGAGAGAGAGATGAAAGAAAAAAAGAAAAAAGGGACAGAGAGACAAAAGGAAGGAGAGAGAGAGAGAGAGAGAGAGAGAGAGAGAGAACACATGGCTGGCAAGCCACTCCAACCAGGTCACATGGCTAGCAAGCCACTCCCACAGAGGAGGCCACACCCACAGAGTAGGTTCCAAATTTTTTTGAAACCCACCACTGATGGGGATCCTAGGAATCATGCTGACGAGAATGAAGTGGGGAAAACGTGCAGCAGTACATTTGACCTAGCTGAAAATTGATCCTTCGATAGAGGTGGCTGAAGAAGTTTTTTGCTTGTTGGCTTGATGAGAAAGACTAATTCAGAAAGCGATTCTCATGGGTACTTTAGTCCTAATTCAAAACAATACATTTGATTTAGTAGTAAAGGCACCAAGCTAGAAATCAGGAGACTTGTGAGTTCTAGTCCCGCTTTAGGCATAAAAGCTAGCTGAGTGATTTTGGGCAAGTCACTCTCTTAGTTCAACCTACCTCGCAGGATTGTTGTTTTAAATAAAATAAAGTTGGAAATAAATAAATACATACATACATACATACATACATACATGCATGCATTCATGCATGCATGCATGCATGCATGCATTATTATCCCCAGTGCACCAAAAACTGCTGCTATTTCTATTTTATGAATTACCCAAAGAAATGTGTTCCTCTTAGGAAGTTTAGTGATTAAATTAGCAATGAATTCAAACCCTTTTAATTGTTCCCCAAAATTCAGGATAGAACTGTAGATTTGTTGGGATGCCATCCCCCGGAATTTTTGTTCATTAAATCCCATTGCTATCATCATTTAGAAAGCCCCCAAACTTCTATTATTTCATATAGACCTCTTGTAATTTGCATTTTACAGGACTACAAGCCCACATGTGATTTTTTTTATTTTTTTTTAGTACTTTGGGGCGGAAATGTTTGCTGTATTGTCACTGGCTTTGGTTCATGTTGATATTTATCACGGTGCAGTGCAATTATATAAATTAACTGTAAATTAAATTAAAATTGCATTAAATGTATTTTAGTTAAGTATATAAGTAAATAAGAACCAAAGCATGAGTTAAAATGATTGATTAGCAGACTCTTCTAATATGAAATATATGCCTATTGTAAAACCGAAGCTTGATTCCCACAATTGCTTGGACAACTGAGCTGCTGGGTTTTTTAAAACAGGGGTCTCCAACCTTGGCAACTTTAAGCCTCGAGGACTTCAATTCCCAGAATTGAGCTGGCTGGGGAATTCTGGGAGTTGAAGTCTTCCAAGCTTAAAGTTGCCAAGGTTGGAGACCCCTGTTCTAAAAGACCTCTATCCAATGGACTTCCTTCTCTAGGCATTGTGAAGGCTGCTGCTCTCAGAAAGAGTGGCTTCTAAATCATTATTTTGATGGGATAGTGGAGAAAATACAGGGAGATCTGCATATCAATGAGGTGTGGTCTTAACAGGACGCTCAACAATGGTCAAAAGCCTTTCCCAATAGTACTTTCTAAGAGTAAATTGAATCTACAAGGAGGAAGACAATAATTATATAGGAGCAGCGTAGCTATAGAATGGCCTCCCACAAACACATACAAAAGACCACATTCAACTGAAGTTTAAGAACATGTTCACTGTATCAATATACAAATGTTGAGGTTGTTCACTGCAATTTTATCTGCCTGGTGGTCTGGGTTTATTGATATATATTTTTTCTATTTGCTCTATTCTTGTAAGCTACCTTGAAATGTTTGATAAAGTGCATGAGCTAAAGGAAAGGATCCACTCTTCAAGAATTCTTTTTAAATATTTTAACAGTGTGATAGCCTGATATCTGTCAATGAAAAAGGGTGTGAGGCAGGGATGAAATTCAGCAGGTTCTCAAAGGTTCTGGAGAACCGGTAGAGGAAATTTTGAGTAGTTTGGAGAACCAGCAAATATCACCTCTTGCTGACCCCAGAGTGGGGTGGGAATGGAGATTTTGCAGTATCCTTCCCCACCCACGCCCACCAAGTCCACAGAACCAGAAGTAAAAAAAAATAATTTGAATTTCACCACTGGTATGAGGGTGCCATACTTCTCAACTTTTTTGCAACCCACATAATGTAGGAAGGAATTTCTAGTTTTGTCATGGAGATATTGGGCCTAGTTTGAAAAATAACTGCATATCTAGATTTGACATGGAACTCTTCAATGCCCTAATCCAGTGTTTTTCACCCTTGGCAACTTTAAGATGTATGGACTTCAACTCCCAGAAATCCCTAAACAGAGATGCTGGTGAATTTAAGCACTTGTTGGGAAATTCTGGGAGTTGAAGTCCATACATCTTAAATTTACTAGTTGAGAAACACTGCCCTAACCTTTACGAATCAATGTGAAAAGTTTATGTGCTGTAAGCATAACAACTGTTCAAATCTCACCGGCTCAAGGTTGACTCAGCCTTCCATCCTTCCGAGGTGGGTAAAATGAGGACCCGGATTGTTGTTGGGGGCAATATGCTGACTCTGTAAACCGCTTAGAGAAAGGGCTGAAAGCCCTATGAAGCGGTATATAAGTCTAACTGCTATTGCTAACTCTGTTCCTGAAGTCAAATACCATCCACCTTCTATTAAGGTTTGCTTCCAAAATGTTTCATTTATCCCACTTTCTTTCTGAATAGCTTACTAACACCAGACTTGAAACAAAATGTTCCTATATTCTTTCTTACTTGTTTTGGGTCAGGAAAAATGCGTCCCCCTCCCTCCTCCCAACGCTTTTCCCATAATATAAATAACTTTCAATTCAAAAGTGATTGATTCTATCTATAGTTAGGATTCACAGCAACAATTCTGGCTAAGCTTGAGTGTAACATAGGATAAATTTCCTTTTGAGTATGCTCATGGCTTGCTTGGGGCCAGGGCAATTATGGGGTGAATTACTTCCTTTCTGAAGAGGATATGTGAGGTTGTTATTTGCAGTGAAAGGGGAGACTGGACGGCAGGACAACACAAAGTTGTCAGGTAGTGATCAGGAAAGGAAATAGCGGAGCTGACACTACATTTTATTGACTTGTAAAAGCATTTAAAGTACCAGTTCTTCCCTCACACTGACTATAGTGCCAGTCAGCTGCACTGCAAGTACTCAGATTAACATGACAAGGTTGCTTGAGAAGCCCAGCAAATGATTTGCATTTTGTATTCCAGATTTATTGGTAAACTCACAATGTAGTTGGGATACACACTCGGGATGTTTCTGCTGAGGTGGTTCTCACAAAGTAGGGTGCGGAATGAATATATATACTGTAATAGGGTAAGAAATCAGAGCTAATTAGTTCATAGGGCTTTCAGCCCTCTCTAAGTGGTTTACAGAGTCAGCATATCGCCCCCAACAATCTGGGTCCTCATTTTACCCACCTCGGAAGGATGGAAGGCTGAGTCAACCTTGAGCCGGTGAGATTTGAACCACCGAACTGCAGATAATAGTCAGCTGAAGTGGCCTGCAGTACTGCACCCTAACCACTGCGCCACCTCGGCTCGTATGATTGAAAAAAGGACTGATGCGGGTGGGGTGAGGATGAACATAGAAAACAATCTACATCGGGGTATCATACTTATGTCATTACAGTGTCACTGTACACGTGACATAGTGGGATTTCCCCCCCCTTCACTAAACTGGGCATGGGCGCGGCCAGTGAGTGACACATCTGGCCCATGCTGCGAGTTTGACAGCCCTGACATCAAGTCGGATCAATGCCTCATTTAGTCAAGTACAGGCAATCCTTGACTTATGACCACAATTTGCCCAAAATTTCTGTTGCTAAGCAAGACAGTTGTTGAGTGAATTTCGCCCCATTTTATGACTGTGCTTGTCATAGTTGTTTAGTGAATCACTGCAGTGGCTAAGTTAGTAACAAGGTTGTTAAGTGAATCTGGCTTCCCCCCTTGACTTTGCTTGCCAGAAGGTCGCCAAAGGTGAGCGCATGACATTGCAGCGGTCATAAATATGAGTCAGTTGCCAAGTGTCTGAATTTTGATTACGTGTCCATGGAGATGCTGCACTGGTCATATAAGTGTGAAAAATGGTCATGAATAACTTTTTACAGTGCCGTTGTAACTTCAAACAGTCACTAAATAAACTGTTGTAAGTTGGGGATTACCTGTATTACTGTATATACTCAAGTATAAGCCTAGTTTTTCAGCCCACTTTTTGGGCTGAAAAAAGCCACCTCGGCTTATACTCGAGTCAGTGAAAAATTTGCCCGAAATGGAGGAGAAAAAGGGGCGGGGCCATGCCGCTGGGTGACGCTCGTGAATGGCCCGGCGCCCCTGAGTTTCCCCTCCCTCTGTGTCAGTTTGCCGCGCAGCGTGCACCGCACCATCCCCCCTCCTCACGTTCTAATGTAATGCAGGGCTGTCTTACGATTCCCCTTCCTCTCCCTCCTGCCGCTCTGCAACGATGTCCCATCTCCTCCTTGTTATGGCAAGCAGCCACATAGCGATGTCCCACCTCCTCTGGTACAGTGATCCAATGATAGGAATCACTGTGCCGTGTGTCATAGGAGGCGGGACATCATCATCACAGCGGGACATCAGCATCATGAGGTGAGTGAAGTATTTCATTGAATACACCGGTATTGTGTGATAATAATTTGTTATGCAGAGCAAATTTTTACAATGGCTACTGTATATTTAATGGGCACAGGCAGGCTGTATATGTTATTCAATGGGCAATGGCATTATTGGTATCTATTTTTATTTTTGAAATTTATCGGTAGCTGCTGCATTTCCCACCCTAGGCTTATACTTGAGTCAATAACTTTTCCAGTTTTTTGTGGTACAATTAGGTGCCTCGGCTTATATTCGGGTCGGCCTATACTCGAGTATATACGGTATCTGCAATAGCTAAGCAACAGCTATCCAGGATTTGAATAAGCCTTGTCCAATTCTGGAGAAGCTATGACATACTCCGGCACCTTCTACATTTAAAGTAGATGCTTTGCAACTGGGTAACAGCTGTTTACCCTCCAACAGGAGCCGAGATGGCGCAGTGGTTAGGGTGCAGTATTGCAGGCCACTTTAGCTGACTATGATATGCAATTCAGTGGTTCAAATCTCACCGGATCAAGGTTGACTCAGCCTTCCATCCTTCTGAGGTGGGTGAAATGACCCAGAGTGTGGGGGCGATATGCTGACTCTGTAAACCGCTTAGAGAGGGTTGAAAGCCCTATGAAGCGGTATATAAGTCTAACTGCTATTGCTATTGCTATTTGTATCAAAGTAGTGTCAAAAGCATAGTCTAGTTTGATGTTTCTTCTCAAATTTAAAACTGTGGGGGCAAGTTGCTGACTCAATTTGCTAAAAAATTTGTAAACTGCTTAGAGAGGGCTGAAAGCCCTATGAAGCGGTATATAAGTCTAATAAATAAATAAACATCCTGATGGAACAGAAAATATAGTATATTGAAGACTGGTGAAAAGGGAGAGGAGGAGGAGAGAGAGATAGAGAGAGAAGAGAGAGAGGAGAGAGAGAGACAGACAGACAGACACTAAGATTTTAACTCTGGACTCATCGCAGAACCTGGCAAATTCTGTTGCCTGATCAGTACATGGATGGGAACCCTCCTTAGAATACCAGGGATGTAGGCTAAACTGGAAAGTTAAAAACTATCTCAGAAGAAGCCAGTGGCAAGTGATTTCTATAATGCTGGCAAGAAACATACATAGATGTGTCCATAAAGTCATGAAGAATCAAGTTTGACTCAAGGGATGCTTTACTTTTTGAATGACACAAAGAAATTGATGGACTTGAGTTAGATTACACCTGTATATAGGAATAAGACCCCATTACTGCAGTTAAGTTAGTAAGCCCCAGCTTGGATTTATGTAACATTTTAAAGCTCACCACAAATTAAACAACTCTCAGTTCTTAACACAAAGTAGGGGGAAAAAACTGTTTACAACATCCATGGTCTTTATGCCATCATTCTCAAAAGGTAAAATGAGTACACCAACAGTAGTTACAAAAAGTAGAAAGAAAGGAAATAGTTCATCCTTATAGCTTATCCACTTTTGCAGCTTCCGTCTTTCTCTTTTGCTGCTTTGATATGTGAGGGTGAGAGGGGGAACAACTGCTTCAGGGACAATTTGACTTCCCTTTCTGGCTTTTGCATTAGAAATGCCTAATGTCTTTATTGGTAGCTTTGAATATTAGCATATATACCAGTCATTGAAGTAATGGGCCAATTGTTTCCTAAAGCATTCGGCTTTTAAAATTGCAAAGACCATTGCCACCCAAATCTCCAGTCGAATCAAGTCAGCCTTGCTATTTGTGAATTAAAACATGGGCTTACAAAGCAGTTCTGGGTATAACTACTCCTAAGTTAAGTTCCACTGAATTTAACCAGGCTTACTTCAGATAAGTATATTGTAATAAGATTGATTGCAGACTGAGGCCAAATATGTAGAATGGTACTGCCTCTAATATTAAGCAATGCATACCCTTAGATTGGAGTAGACAATTGGAAGCAAATTATTTTAATTTTTTAAAAATAGTTTGCATCTGTCTGCTAACTCAAGGATTGGACGATTTTTAAAAAGCCATCACTATTTATATAGCAGAAAGCCAGAAATCATTTAAAATATCCTTGTGCAGCAGGGCTTTTGAACCTTGGCAGTTTGACGATGGGTGGACTTCAACTCCCAGAATTCCCCAGGTGTCCACCCATTGTCAAAACTGCCAAGGCTGAGAAACACTGCCCTATAGAATATCAGGAACCAACTTAGAATGAGCCCTTTGTGGCTCATTTACATAATTCATTTTTGAAACATTAATTAGCAAGAAAACATCATTGTTCCTCTGCTCATTTGTGTGCTTGTGCATGTGTTTTTAATTTTCAGTGCAAATAGAAATTAGAAAGTATTCTGCACACAGCACCATACAGATAAAGTGGCATTTGAAAAGAATGTAATTTACAGTAATGTTATCTCAGTTGGAAAGCTTGGGCGTTGCATGTTTTCCATAGCAATGAAAATGTACACTTTGTATGCCTCTAAAAATCACTTGGATAAGAACCAGGGGTGGGTTGCTAATCCCGTTCCAACCGGTTCGGTTGGAACGGGGCCGGTGGCGTCCTCGTGCACGCGCGCAGTTCACGCATGTGTCTTAGCGCCTGCACGATGCTCCAGCTGCTCACGGAGACTCGCGCAGGCGCTGTATGTGCCATCCAGCTGCTCACGGAGAATCGCGCAGGTGCTGTATGTGCCATCCAGCTGCTCGTGGAGAATCACGCAGGCGCTGTATGTGCCATCCAGCTGCTCGTGGAGAATCGCACAGGCGCTGTATGTGTCATGCGCCTGCGTGGAAGCGCAGAAGCCTTCAAAGACCGGTAAGGAGCGCGGGCGGGCAGGTGGGCCCTTTGCTGTTCCCGGAAGTTACTTACTTCTGGGTTCGCTGACCAACCGGTTCACGGGGACCGCCGTGAACCAGTTGAAACCCACCCCTGAAAAGAACCTTCTATAACAAATCTATGGAAATCTACCTACATATATACATACATGCCATGTGACGGAATGAGCTTCCCTTACTTGCCCCAGCTTCTGCCAACCTAGCAGTTTGAAAGCACGTAAAAAATGCAAGTAGAAAAATAGGGAACCACCTTTGGTGGGAAGGTCACAGCGTTCCGTGCCTTCGGCGTTTAGTCATGCCGGCCAAATGACCACAGAGACATCTTCGGACAGCGCTGGCTCTTCGGCTTTGAAACGGAGATGAGCACCATCTCCTAGAGTAGGGAACAACTAGCCCATATGTTTGAGGGGAACCTTTACCTATGGAAATGATGATGCAGCCAGAATCCACCAAAATGTTTTGTTCATTCGATGGGATTTGAAAATGTCATTCCCAAGCCTAATAAACCTACATGGAGCATATTGGAGAAAATTTCTATCTTGCATTTTGGTTTGAACAACAAATTTTTCTCAATTCCTCACAACTGAATTATGTCAGAATTCAATTGAACTTTAATTCATTCAGGAATTCGGTCCCCATGTAACTTAGACGAGATAATAAATTGGCATGGGTGATGGGGAAGGCCAACAAATGTTCCTAGTTGCATTGAGCCCTACCCCTCTTTGCTTTTCACCTCTGCGGCTCTCACTCCAGCCTGGGCAGGAACCGGCACTCTTCTGCTGCGGGCGGGACATACTCCTGGTGGCCTGCGGCTCTGGTGCCTGCAAGGTGGAAGTGTTTGCCCTGCGGGGCAGGCAAAAGCCGAAAGAAAGCACCCCACCGCTTCTGTCTGACATAGAGGTGCCCCGCAGCTGGGTCGGACATAGCTGCGGGACGCGGGACGCAGGACGCCTCTATTTCGGACATAGCTGCTGCCGGGGGGGGGGGGGGGGAAAGCTGCTTGCTTTCTTTTTGCCTCACCAGCCATAAGCTTCACCGCACGTCACTGCTTCGACTCTTATTCCAATCAAGCTTCACGATAGTTTACAGGTTTGTTCCTAATGAAAGAATCAATGAAAGAACAACCTTGAATTGGAAATATTCTTGTTAAGGACAAACACTCAACATCCTTTACATCATATAATTATGCAACTTGTTTACAAAAATGGTACTAACACTTGATAGTCCAGATGGTCCCCTAACTAAACATGAACATTTTAAACACGCAATGAAGCATGTGTTCAGTTTACACAGATCAGTATAATGCCCTCTGCTTTTGATCTGATTTTTTGCATGGCTTAAATTTATTGGAAACTGAACTGAATCATGCCAATTTGAGACTTGGAAATTGCAAAGTAAATATCCATATGTTTAAGGCTGCAACGGCTTGTGTTCCTAATGCAGAATATGTCCCCATTCAATTCAATACGTGTGACTTCTAAATAAATCTAACAGGTCAACAAAAAGGTCAACTAATTACTACAAGAAGATGCCTCCATAATCATTTTTGGAGAACATACCATATTTGTCGGAGCATAAGACGCACCCTTTTTCCTCAAAAAAGAGGCTGAAAATCTGGGTGCGTCTTATACACTGAATACAGCATTTTTTGCTTCCCAAAACTCCGCCTCTTCACCAAAATGGTCACGCATAGCTTTTAGAAGGCTTTCAGAGAGCTCCTGGGGGCTGGGGAGGGCAGAAAGGAGCAAAAAACAGCCTGTTTCCCCCCGCCAGCCCCCAGCAGCACGCTATAAGCTTCCTAAAGGCTATCCATGGTCTTTTTTTAAAAAAAAAAAATGGGCCAATTTTTGCAAAAAATGGGCCGTTCTTTGCTCATTTTTTGGGGGGGTGTGTGCCCCCCCGGAGCACTCTACAAGCTCCCTAAGAGCTATTCATGCCCTTTTTTGGGAAAAAATGGGCCCGTTTTTGTGAAAAATGGGCCATTTTTGGGAGGTTTGCAGAGTGCAATTTTTTTAAAAAAATTCTCCTCTTTAAAACCATGCTGCGTCTTACACACCGGTGTATGTATGTATGTATGTATGTATGTATGTATGTATGTATGTATGTATGTATGTATCAATCTATCTATCTATCTATCTATCTATCTATCTATCTATCTATCTATCTATCTATCTATCTATCTCTATCTCTATCTCTATCTCTATCTCTATCTCTATCTCTATCTCTATCTCTATCTCTATCTCTATCTCTATCTCTATCTCTATCTCTATCTCTATCTCTATCTCTATCTCTATCTCTATCTATCTATCTATCTATCTATCTATCTATCTATCTATCTATCTAAAGTTTTTTTTTATTTTTAAACAAACATAGACAGACAAAAACATATAACATAAAAACATCTTCCATTACGTACAGTGTGTTGGTTGGTTACAAGGTTTTTGTGCATCCTTTCCACAGTCATCACTTCAACTTTATATAAAGTCACATATTGTCAGTCAAATATGTTTATATACATTGTTATTATAGTACTTCATTCATTTGACTTTCACTATTATTTCCTCATTTTAAACAAAATATTCTAAATATGGGTTCATTTATATTGTCATAGTTCATTACATCATCTTCAATATATCCAATAATAAAATATTTTTATATCCTATTCTGATTCATTTTTGGTAATATTCTCTAATAATTTTCAATTCCATGTGTATTTATTTTATTTTTTAATCTAACCACAGATAAAATAAATCCCATATCCTATAAAATTATTTATCTTCTTGTTCTCTAATTCTATATGTCAACTTACTCATTTCAGCACACTCCATTGTTCATATCATCAATCAAATATATAGATATACAATTATTATGATTATAAAACATTCATTGAGTATAACAATTATTGCCTCCTTTTTATGTGAAGCATGCTAAATTTAAAGTAAATTATATATTATGGCTTTTCATTACATCATCCTGGAATCATCCAATGGTATTACATCTTTATATTTTCACTTACAGTTTATGTAAAATTCCATATTATCCCTCAAGTATATATAGATACATTGTTATCATTGTTAATCATTTATTTAACTATAACAATTATTACTTTGTCTTATACATAATACTAAAAATTTAACTAAGGTTAACTTAATTTTCGTTGTAACATTTCATTTCGTCATCCTGTATCCTTCCAGAAATAGTGCCATCCAATATCTCTTGCTATTTGTAAAATCTGTATTCTAGTTGTTTTCTTAATAAATCTTATGTGGACTTCTCTTAGCAACTTGTTGTTCATTGCATATCTTTTAAAGACTCAAAACCCTTCATCTGTTCTTTTCATCAGTTTGCCTTTGGTTATCACTGGTGCTTCTGCCAAAGGTATTCTACTTATCTCTGCCAAATTTTCTCCCCCTTTTTTCTTCCAGATAGAGTTCCAGTTCATCAACCTCTCCAATGTCAACAGTTTTCTTATTACTCTGCAATTTTTTGAATTCTATCCTCAAATTTCATCATTGTTTTATGGATATTCTTGGTTCTTCCTCCCATTCTTTCTACTCTTTGCTCTACAATTCCAGGATTCTTTTCAATGTTCTCTGTACTTATTAGCATTTTTTTGGATTCCTAGCATAATTTTTTGCAAAATTAATTCTTTTTCTTCTTCCTGTTGCACCATTTTTCCAAGTTGTAAACATTACCACTAAAACATGCAAGGCTTGTTGCTAAATGTCAAATGAATTCACTCTAGTCTTTCAAGTCGAAACTTTCTCTTTACTCCAGTCCAGCTACTGATAATACTCCAAAAGAACACCTGTATAAACAACTCATGCTCTTCCCACTGTTCCTTTCAATAAACAATATCAAGGACTTTAACATATAACATATAAGTCAAATGATCAAAGGAATTAATGTTTCCAAGCCTCCAGCCTCTAGATGGCAGTTACTTCATTTTCTTCTGCTTTTACCCTTCTCTTTGTTATGAGGTTTAAGAAAAAAAATGTTTAAAAGGTAAAATCCACCCAAACGTTACAAAAAGGAAGAGATTCTTGCTCCACAGATATAAAAAGTGAGGAAAAATAGAGGAAGAAGGAAAAAAGAAACCAGTCCAATTTAAAAATAAGAATTCCATCCCCCCAAAAACGGAGTTAAAAAAAGAAAGATAATACACTAATTTTAATACAGGCTTAATCTGCCTTTTGCTCTCTTCTGCCTTCAATTTTAAGTCTTTAAGTCTTTTGGGGATTCTCTTCTCTCATAGTAAATAGTAAAATTTATCTCACCAATTCTGACACACACTCTCATGCACAGCTTCCGTTCAGGGGTCTGTCCCAACCTTATGCAGCTTAAAATGGCTGCTTCTCTTGTAGCTGGCAAAAAGAGCTTTCTCCTGGATCAATCAGGGACTTTGCGATGTCCCTGAGATCATCAGGACATGCCCTTCTCTATCACCGTCTCTTCGGGATGATTTAGGTCCAAAAAGAACCGTCCAGCAACAGAGATTCAACAGCAATCCTGGAGTCCAAAGATTGCATGTTGTGTTGTAGCGACGTCAGTCCCCGCCTCCACACCGGTGCATCTTATACTCCGAAAAATATGGTACTCTCATCACTAGCTCTTGGGTGATTCCTAGCCCAAAGCAGAGACGGCTTATATTTAAGAATAGCTTTTCCAGATTACTAATCATGTATTCCCTTTACTCGTGGTATTGGTGTTAGGATACGGCCAATTCCAATTGAATCCTTTGGGCTGGTGTGAACAGCAGACCCATGGCTCTCTGGTTCATTGGCACTGTTTTCTACGCCTTTCTTCTTTGGGGACATATAAGGTAGTCCTCGATGTACGACCGCAATGTAGACCAAAATTTATGTTGTTAAGTGAGACATTTGTTTCATACGTTTTGTCTGTTTTACAACCTTTCTTGCCTCAGTTCTTAAGTGAATCCCTGCAGTTGATAAGTTAGTAACCCGGTTGTTAAGTGAATCTGGTTTCCCCATTGACTTTGCTGGTCAGAAGGTCACAAAGTGGGATCACTGAACCTTCGGATCCAGCAACAGTCCTAAATATGAACCAAGCTGCCAAGCATCTGAATTTTGATCCCATGATTATGGGGGTGTTTGCAATGGCTGTAACTGTGGAAAACGGTCACGAGTCACTTTTTTCAGTGCTGTTGTAACTTTGAATGGTCACTAACTACATGTGTAGGGCTTGACTCTTTGAAAGTGTGATCTCCTCCTGCAACTACGTCAGAGGTGGGTTCCTACCAGTTCGCACCTATTCGGTAGAACCGCTTCGTCAAATCTACCGAACCGGTTAGAAGAGGTTCCACCAGTGGACCTGGAAAGCAGGCCACACCTACAGAAGAGCTTCCAAAATTTTTTGAAACCCACCACTGGTCCTTGGATATGATTATTCTACACTATCATGCTCATATTTATAAAACTCAGTGCCTCTGTGAAAGGTAAGGATGACTACAGCGTTTGTGGTGCAATCAGAACATTGCGTGTGTTGAAGTTGTTTTAATGCAAACCAAAGATGCCTTTTAAAAAACAAGTTTACATCCTATTCTTATGCAGGCCAGTGCTGTGTGTGAGGTAATTTAAGGTGGTTCTGACAAGTGTCGTCGGCATCTTCATATCCGGTCACATGGGCAGCAAGCCACTCCCACAAAGAAGGCCACACCCACAGAGTAGGTTCGAACAATTTTTGAAACCCACCACTGAACTACGTGGTCTTTGAACCCACAGAGTTGATTTGTGATAGTTGATTCAAGTTAATAGTTGTGAACTACCTCACCCAATTTCTCCAACCACTCTCCATTGACTGGGGAGGGGTCTGAGAGAGATAGAAGGAGAAGAGGGGGGTTTTTTAGCAGTCAATTCTCTGAGATCACAGAGCTGAACTGTGAAGTTGGAAAGATTTTACCTCATGTCCTGTTGGTTCTCTTGCTATTCCTGAGTCCAGGCAGCCAAGGGATGTGAAGGAGACTTCAAGAAAAGTGGGAAGAAGGAAGACCTTCCCAACCAGCTTATCCCTACAGTGAGAGATTGATGGAGTGCCTGTCAGCCCATCTGAAGTGACAGGAATGCAGCCAAGACCCATAAAATGCCTGTTCAAGCCCCTTGGGGAAGCGGTTTTAAAAACAGGATAAGCCTCTTGTGGAAGAATGCAAGACACATATTTAAGAATGGTCCTCTCCAGTTTCCTTGTCAGCCCACAAAACAGGTGATAGTTAGGCAGGAATAGCCTCAAAGAGAAGAGCCTGATTCATCATTACACAGATATAATTTGTCACATGTTTGGTGGTGTGTGTGTGTGCGTGTGTGTTCGTGTGTGTGGCTGGCAGGAGAAGTTGGCAGGAGGGAGCTACTTGTCAATATGGATTTTGCACATATGCATGGATCCTCCTTGTCTATGGAGATTCTCAGTCATGGTTGCTTTTTCAAGAGGCAACTGGACTGTCTGTTTTTTCTTTGAAGACGTTTCACTTCTCATCCAAGAAGCTTCTTTAGCTCTGACTGGATGATTCCCTACCATTATAATACATACCATTTATCCCTAAATCACAATAATATACGGGTAGGCAATCGATATAAACTAATGGTATGACACTCCAAACTCGATTGCAGAAAATACAATTTCAGCAACAGAGTGGTCAACACCTGGAATGCTCTACCAGACTCCATTGTTACATCCTCAAACCTCCACAGCTTCAACCTCAAACTGTCTACCATGAACCTCACCCCATTCTTAAGAGGTCCGTAAACGCACTAACGTGCCTACCGTCCCTCTCCTCCTGCCTCCATTTATCTGTATTTACTACTTCCTTTGTTCATGTTTATGTTTATACTTGTCATCTTGTACATATTTGACAAATAACTAGCTAAATAACTAGCTAAATAACTAACTAAATAACTAACTAACTAAATAGCTAAATAACTAATTAACTAAATAGCTAATTAACTAGCTAAATAACTAGCTAAATAACTAACTAAATAACTCGCTAACTAAATAGCTAAATAACTAGCTAAATAACTAGTTAAATAACTAACTGAACAACTAACTAACTAACTAACTAAGTAACTAGCTAAATAACTAGCTAAATAACTAGCTAAATAACTAGCTAACTAACTAACTAAATAAATAATAAATAAATAAATAACTAGCTAAATAACTAACTAACTAAATAGCTAAATAACTAGCTAAAAAACTAGCTAAATAACTAATTAACTAAATAGCTAATTAACTAGCTAAATAACTAACTAAATAACTAGCTAACTAAATAGCAAAATAACTAGCTAAATAACTAGCTAAATAACTAGCTAAATAACTAGCTAAATAACTAAATAAATAACTAGCTAAATAACTATCTAAATAACTAGCTAAATAACTAGCTAAATAACTAGCTAACTAAATAGCTAAATAACTAACTAAATAACTAGCTAAATAACTAATTAACTAAATAGCTAATTAACTAGCTAAATAACTAACTAAATAACTAGCTAAATAACTAATTAACTAAATAGCTAATTAACTAGCTAAATAACTAACTAAATAACTAGCTAACTAAATAGCTAAATAACTAGCTAAATAACTAACTAAATAACTAGCTAAATAACTAATTAACTAAATAGCTAATTAACTAGCTAAATAACTAGCTAACTAAATAGCTAAATAACTATCTAAATAACTAGCTAAATAACTATCTAAATAACTAGCTAAATAACTAACTAAATAACTAGCTAACTAAATAGCTAAATAACTAGCTAAATAACTAGCTAAATAACTAGCTAAATAACTAGCTAAATAACTAGCTAAATAACTAAATAAATAACTAGCTAAATAACTAGCTAAATAACTAGCTAAATAACTAAATAAATAACTAGCTCAATAACTAGCTAAATAACTAGCTAAATAACTAGCTAAATAACTAAATAAATAACTAGCTAAATAACTATCTAAATAACTAGCTAAATAGCTAAATAACTAGCTAAATAACTAGCTAACTAACTAACTAATTAAATAGCTAAATAAATAACTAGCTAAATAAATAACTAAATAGCTAACTAAATAAATAAACAAAAACAAACAAACAAATAAAAAATAAACAAATAAACAAGCAAATATCAGACAGTCCAGTTGCTGCTTGAAAAAGCTGCTTTGGGGCAAGGATGGTCCTTCTTCAGGATCATTGGGGGTGGGAGAACCTCGGGTCCTTCCTTGGGGGAGAACAATTGATGACTATTTTTCCTGCCAGCAGGTAGAGTCCAAGGAGTGCACCAATCACTTTCTTCAGGTAGTTCAGACCTACATGAAACCCGTGGGGACAACACCAGTCAGTGGCCTCCTTGCTGAGGCCGAAAGAGAGCAGGGCTAATAACAAGCTGGAGAAAGGAAGCAGATTAATGCTGCTTGGAGGGAAAGTCTTAAAAGTCTGCCATGTTGCCATAGAACTGGAGGGGGGAGCAGGTGCTTCAGATTAATCTGGATTCTGTGACTGCATTTCACAATGCTGTTTTTGCTTTTCAAAACAGGATACCGTTGGGCAGATATGACGAAAAACAATGACGAAGAATCTGCTGAAGGGAAGGCATATATTGGTTTCCCCCTTGATAATGGGTATGCAGCCTATTGAAAAATCAAATGCATTCAGTATAACGTTGCACGATTTACTTCCTTCTGTAAAGAAAAAGGGGCACCCTTCTCGCTGAGCAGCTGGTTTCGAGTCTGTTTGTAAACAATATTCCTGGAACTGTCAAGATAAATGCAGCTGCAGCATCAAGTCCTCGTGACCTGATTATGGCTTCATTAGGCTGATATTTCTTCTCAGCGCTCAGTTTCTGGGGGGTCACCTTCATGCATAGAAAACATCCTCTCTCCCAGAATGCTTTACAAATATCCTGGTTCGGTTTGTGGCAGGGATCTAAAGAAATATGCCAAGGCAGCCGGATGCCTTCTCTCCTCTTTCAAAATCTGGAGAAGATTGCCTCAGAAAACTCCCTTAGATGAGTACAGTCAGCGGTGCGTTTCAAAAAAGTTTGGAACCTACTCTGTGGGTGTGGCCTCCTTTGTGGGAGTGGCTTGCCGGCCATGTGACCTGGTGGGAGTGGCTTGCCGGCCATGTGTTCTCTCTCTCTCTCTCTCTCTCTCTCTCTCTCTCTCTCCTTCTGTCTCTCTGTCCCTTTTTTCTTTTTTTCTTTCATCTCTCTCTCACTCTTTTTCTTTCTTTCTTTCTTTCTTTCTCTTTCTCTCTCTCTCTCTCCTTCCTTCTGTCTCTCTGTCTCTTTTTTCTTTCATCTCTCTCTCTCTTTTTCTTTCTTTCTTTTTTCTTTCTTTCTTTCTTTCTTTCTTTCTTTCTCTCTCTCTCTCTCTCTCCTTCTGTCTCTCTGTCCCTTTTTTCTTTTTTTCTTTCATCTCTCTCTCACTCTTTTTCTTTCTTTCTTTCTTTCTTTCTTTCTTTCTTTCTTTCTTTCTTTCTTTCTCTTTCTCTCTCTCTCTCTCTTTCCTTCTGTCTCTCTGTCTCTTTTTTCTTTCATCTCTCTCTCTCTTTTTCTTTCTTTCTTTTTTCTTTCTTTCTTTCTTTCTTTCTCTTTCTCTCTCTCTCTCTGTGTCAGTCGGTGTGTGTGTGTGTGTGTGTGTGTGTGTGTGTGTGTGTGTGTGTGTGTGTCAGTGGTGGGTTTCAAAATTTTTTGGAACCTCTTCTGTAGGTGTGGCCTGCTTTCCGGGTCCACTGGTGGAACCTCTTCTAACCGGTTCGGTAGATTTTGACGAACCGGTTCTACCGAACAGGTGCGAACTGGTAGGAACCCACCTCTGAGTACAGTGTTCCAGATGTCCCCCGCCCCACTTTAAACCTACCGGTAAATTATTGACATGAAGAAAAGTTTGGCCAGAAGGGACTGGGTATCCCAGCATTTCATCCTGCTCGGCACTGGAAGAAGCGTCTTGAAGAAAGGCCACGGTGGTGCGACTGTCAGGATATTTTTGTAAGAGAAAATAGGCTGGTGGCTGAGACATTCCTCACCACGGTTTTCTAAAGAGACACAGATACACTCAACAATGACTCTGGAGGAAAGCTTATAGCCTTACAGTAGTTAATTATCTATGATCTATTGAAGACCCTTGCCACTGACATACTTTGCTCCCATTAGTGACCTCTAAATAACCTGGTCTTTTGTTTAATTCATGTATGTTGAGAAGCATTCCGCGCAGCTCTTTGGAGTCAGGAAGGGGAGAGGAGAAAAAAAAAAAGGAGGAATAGAAGGAGCTTGACAAGTCAACCGCAAAGCTCCCTCTAGGAAGGCTGGAATATGGAAAGAAAAGAAGAAATAGGATTTCATAGGTTGATGTGAGATCAGATTCTTGAGTGTTTGCACTGGTTCTTGGCGCCCTGAAAGGGGTTTGTTCTAACCCTCCAATCAGAGGTGGTATTCAGCAGGTTCTGATCAGTTCTGGAGAAACGGTAGCGGAAATTTTGCGTAGTTCAGAGAACCGGTAAATACCACCTCTGACTGGCCCCACCCCAGAGGTGGGTTCCTACCAGTTCGCACCTATTCGGTAGAACTGGTTCGTCAAATCTACCGAACCGGTTAGAAGAGGTTCCACCAGTGGACCCGGAAGGCAGGCCACACCTACAGAAGAGGTTCCAAAGTTTTTTGAAACCCACCACTGGTCCTTGGATATGATTATTCTACGCTATCATGCTCCTATTTATAAAACTCAGTGCCTCTGTGAAAGGTAAGGATGACTACTGCGTTTGTGGTGCAATCAGAACATTGCGTGTGTTGAAGTTGTTTTAAGGCAAACCAAAGAAGCCTTTTAAAAAACAAGTTTACATCATATTCTTATGCACAGCATGCCAGTGCTGTGTGTGAGGTAATTTAAGGTGGTTCTGACAAGTGTCGTCGGCATCTTCATATCTGGTCACATGGGTGGCAAGCCACTCCCATCCGGTCACATGGGCGGCAAGCCACTCCCACAAAGAAGGCCACACCCACAGATTAGGTTCGAACAATTTTTGAAACCCACCACTGGCCAACCCCCACCTATTCTCTGCCTCCCGAGTCCCAGCTGATTGGGGGGGGGGAATGGGGATTTTGCAGTATCATTTCCCTGCCACGCCCACCAAGCCATGCCCACAGAAACGGTAGTAAAAAAAATTGAATCCCATCACTGCCTCCAATGATAATTTATTGACATTCCCTACTAGAACTCAAAAGGTTGCCTTTTATTTCTAACTAACTTCTATTGCTTTTATGAATTTCGAATGCAGTTAGCAACTTGTTCAACTGAATGGGCACTTTTCAATTGCATGAACTTTAACTCTTTGCATTCACAGCAATAGCACTACAATGGGAGGAAATTTTTCAAGGCGGGGGGACTTCCCAGAACTGGAAGTTAACATAGTTGAGGAAGGGGTTGCATATCTTGCCCTTGTTAATCTTTGTCTTGTATCTTTTAATCTTATTTATTTGTAGCTGGGTCCTCTGGAACCCGATGGAAAAATGAGGTCACAATATAAATAATGATAAATGAATAGATCCCAAGGCCTGGTTTGCCTCTCTTTAGTGGAGCATGAGTTCCATAAATATTACATGGTTTGCATACGTAGGTCAAATGCTTACATGCAAGATTAAGTGAGGCTATTTTAATATAGGCTAGCAATAGTTGAGAAACTATGGAGATTCTCAGGCATACAAATGTGACAAACATTTCAATATGCAATTGTTCTCTCTCTCTCTGTGTATTATTGCAATAGTAAAAAGTTATAGATAGATAGATAGATAGATAGATAGATAGATAGATAGATAGATAGATAGATAGATAGATAGACAGACAGATAGATATAGATATAGATATAGAAAGATAGATGTAGATAGATAGATAGATAGATAGATAGATAGATAGATAGATAGATAGATAGATAGATAGATGTATATGTATATGTGTATGTATGTATCACACACACACACACACACACACACATATCTTTGTGGGTGTGGGTGTATGTTCCAGCATAACTTTAGACCGCCTCGAGCTATTTCAACCAAACTTGGTACACAGATGACTTATTTTCTGGAAAAAGAATACTGTGCGGGTAAGACACCCCTAATATCCCTCAGGGTGTTTGTTCTGTTAAGATACAGTCTGTTGTACCTTAAAATGGATTCTACTGTACTGCCATAAAAATGGCAGTACAGCGCAGTGGAGTTGCCATGGTAATCTGTCTAATTTTGCATAGAACACAGGAAAATATCAGAAATGATGCAAGAGAATTTCCATAGACCTAGTTGCTCCTTGTGTATAAGGAGAAAGAAGTGATTTCACCTGATGATCTGCTTGAAACTAGTATTTTATGTTTTTAAGTTCAGTAATAAATGTAAAGTGATCTCTTTGAATTCTGATTTTGGTTTCCATAATTACTTTGTTGTACAAACCACTGTTATATTTCACTGCTTCATTTAAAATAGTAAGACAGTAAATCTATTTTGAGACTTTTGGAGCATACCAACACTCTGGAATGAGCTGCCCCCGGAGCTTCGTATAATCCCCGACCTCCGGTCCTTCCGACGCACCCTAAAAAGTTGGCTTTTCCAGCAAGTCGGCCTGGCCTGAACTAAATAAAATAAATGATTGATTATTGTTAATTTTAATCAAAAAAATTTAAATGTTATTGTTAATCTCAATTGGGTTTGTAATATTTTTTGGTTCCACCACAAATCCGCGAAGCCCTTCTGCGCGGAGACATAAACGTGAAGACTAATTCGTGCCGTTCTAAGCGCTAAGGAAAAACGCGACCCTACCGCGATGACATAATCGCGGAGGGCAAAATTGCGCATTCCCAAGCACTCAGTACCCTAAACCTAACCCTAACCCTAAACCTAACCCTAAACCTAACCCTAAACCTAACCCTAAACCTAACCCTAAACCTAACCCTAAAACAAACCCCTAAACCTAATCCTAACGCTCACCTTAAATGAAGTCGGCTTTCTGCCGCGGCGCCGTTTTAAAGCGCCCTTCTGTTGCCGTGCTGTTGTCGTGGCGGTGATGACGCACGGTGATGATGCGCGGTGATGACATCGTGGCTTTATCGCCGCGATTTTATCGCCGCGATTTTATCGCCGCGATTTTATCGCCGCGATTTTGACCAGCGCGGTTTTGTCGTGCCACGATATTTTTTAACTTTTGTAATATGTGTTTTTTTAAATGTTGAATGCCGCCCTGAGTCCTTGGAAGAAGGGTGGCATATAAATCCAATAAACCAAACCAAACTAAACTTAGATGTTACCTAGTCTTTTTCAAATATGTCATCCAGGGAGCCTAGAGAGTGGTTGCTTTTCCAATCAACAGAATTTCCCTGGTTTAAGAAAAGTACATTATCAAATAAATACATCTTCATATCATTTCCCCACTCCCCCCCCCCCCAAAAACCCCCGTCATAACATGGCATACAAATCTATGATGTATATCACTTAAAAGCTGAATGCGTAATTACCAGGAAAAACTGCCCATTGTCCCAGGGAATATAAATCAACAAATTCAAGTCAGCCACAGTCAGGCTATTTCTAGGATTTACTGTATTGCTTTGACAAGGCTTTTCTTCAAGTCGAGAGCTACAACTTCTGTTTGGTTTCAGGGCAGAACACACTCTGCATGAACTGGCCTCTGGGGTGACTTCTGTCCTATATACTATTTCTGAATCTGATCCAGAGTTTCATGTGTCTGTATTTCCAAGAACACCACTTAGTAGCTCAGGGGAGGGAGAGAGAGGGAGAGAGAGAGAGATTTAAATTAATACATTGTGAAAGGCAAATGCCAAAGCAGTCTCTTTCGTGCTCCCAAATCAACAGAGAACTCTCTGAATATGGGAATAATCTATAATAGCTTAATAGGTTTATTCCCACTGGGGCTGGTTTCATTTGTAATACACAGCATAGCAAGTTGTATATTAATGGGAATGAATGGATTTTTCCTCCCTTATAATTTCAGTGATTATAGGATTCTGAATCAAGCTCATTAATTGTCCAGTAGAAATAGCTACATCACTAATCAATTTTATTCTAGTGAGATAAGTATTTTATTTTTTTAAATGTAACCAAGCACAGATTCTGGGCTTTGTCTTCAGATTCACTTAGCATTTTACTGGGCAGATACACACTTTTATTCTTCTAGAGATAGGATTGGTTGAGCACCATGTGGCTTTGAGTCCCACAGGTAGTGATTTGCAATAGATAAATGGTAGGGGGGGAAAAATAGTGCCTTTCAGATGCTGTTGAATTATAATCTCCACTGGCCCATGCCAATGATGAAAGTAACAGTTGAACTGTACATCATAAAAATGAATATTAATTGATTGCCTTGTTGATTTCGGTAGAATATTAATTGATTGCCTTGTTGATTTGTGCATGCTTTTGAAATTTGCTTTGGAATTTCTGATTTCTAATCATTGAGACGTTGATTTCTTTGTATGCAGTTTTGTAACCATCCTGACAATATAAATGAAAACTGGAATAAACAAACAATAAGTCATCCCAGCGTATTCCTCACAGCAAGCAGCAATGTCTACTATTTTGAATAAGTATTTTGCGTCTGGTCATTAATGTGACATTCATTAACTTTATCTGGGACAGAAATAGTAATAAATGAGCTGGATTTCATTTACGGTAACTTTATTGTAGTCAATCCCTTTCTTAATGGATTTTAGCATACTGCAGATAACAAGTCAAATCCAAAAAGACATTAAGAATATTAGATAATATGAATATAAGAACTGCATGTTTTCATTTATTTATTTTTTGCTCTGGTTTCTCCATATAGGGCATCCTGCTTGAGCAGGGGATTGGATTAGAAAACCTCCAAATCTATTATTTTGCTATTCATACCTTCTCCTGAATTTGCTTTGAGAAAGATTTGAAGTTCGATTTCCAAAGAAATAATGCAGGGGAGCCTCACCTATTTCTCAAACAAGACACCTATAATTTTTAATTAGCATGCCGTTCTCTCATTACAACATGGCAATCCTATATATGGGATTGAGAGTAAAGGGATAAAGCAAGCAATTTAGATTTATGCTTTAGATCCCAGCACCTTTGTTACATTTGTATCCAACCATTCATAAATGCCATATCTGAAGGAACCTCTATTTTATTGCAAAGTTAATCATCAGCTGGCTTTTATTTCAATTTGTGAACAAAATGTGCCGACAGTGTGTGGCAGCAGCCAAAAAGCCAATGCAATAGTAGGCTGCATTAGAAGGGATAGAATCAAGTTCATGTGAAGTATTGACACTGCTTTACAAAGGCTTAGTACAGCCACACTTGGAATACTGCATACAGTTTTGGTCACCACAATATAAAAAAAAATGTGTAGAGATTCTGGAAAGAGTGGAGACAAGAGAAATTAGCAATAGCAATAGCAGTTAGACTTATATACCGCTTCATAGGGCTTTCAGCCCTCTCTAAGCGGTTTACAGAGTCAGCATATCGCCCCCACAGTCTGGGTCCGCATTTCACCCACCTCGGAAGGATGGAAGGCTGAGTCAACCTTGAGCCGGTGAGATTAGAACCACTGAACTGCAGATAACAGTCAGCTGAAGTGGCCTGCAGGACTGCACCCTAACCACTGCGCCACCTCGGCTCTTAATTAAGAAGATTAGAGGGCTGGAGACTAAGACATATGAAGAACTGCTTCAAGAATTGGGTATTGTCTAGTCCAGTGAAAAGAAGGACTGGGGGAGACATGATAGTAGCAGTGTTCCAGTATTTGAGGGGCTGTCACAAAGATGAAGAAGGCAAACTATTCTCCAAAGCACCTGAGGGTAGAACAAGAACCAATGGATGGAAACTAATCAAGGAGAGAAGCAACACAGAACTAAGGAGAAATTTCTTAACAGTGAGAACAACCAACCAGTGGAATGCCCTGCATTCAGACGTTGTAGGTGCCACATCAGAGGCGGGTTGCTGCCGGTTCAGCCCACTTTGGCCGAACCAGTAATGGTGACAATGGGAGGCTCTGTCCACTTGCCCAGACGCTTCTGTGCTTCGCGCATGTGCGTGCACAAGCGAACTGATAGTACACCGGTTAGCAACCCACCACTGTGCCACATCACTGGAAGTTTTCAAGAAGAGACTGGGCAGCCAATTGTCTGAAATGGTATAGAGTATAGGCTCTAGTTGTACAGGGAGTGGGATTAGATCAGTGGTGGGTTTCAAAAATTGTTCGAACCTACTCTTCGGGTGTGGCCTCCTTTGTGGGAGTGGCTTGCCGCCCATGTGACCGGATGGGAGTGGCTTGCCGCCCATGTGACCAGATATGAAGATGCCGACGACACTTGTCAGAACCCCCTTAAATTACCTCACACACAGCACTGGCCTGCATAAGAATATGATGTCAACTTGTTTTTTAAAAGGCATCTTTGGTTTGCGTTAAAACAACTTCAACACACGCAATGTTCTGATTGCACCACAAACGCAGTAGTCATCCTTACCTTTCCCAGAGGCTCTGAGTTTTATAAATATGAGCATGATAGTGTAGAATAATCCTATCCAAGGACCAGTGGTGGGTTTCAAAAAATCTTGGAACCTCTTCTGTAGGTGTGGCCTGCTTTCCGGGTCCACTGGTGGAACCTCTTCTAACCAGTTCGGTAGATTTGATGAACCAGTTCTATTGAATAGGTGTGAACTGGTAGGAACCCACCTCTGGATTAGATGAGCCCCACAGTCCCTTCCAACTCTGTTATTCTATGTTCTATGTTTTGCAACCAAAGTAGAGAGATGGCAAAAATTAGATTGCAATGGCTGGCTTTCTCCATAATTTCTGCCTATTTCTTCCCTTGAAAGAGAATACATATAGTGCAGGATTGAACCCGAGGTCCTTGGTACTCTCTGAGCTGGTTTTTTTTAATAGACATTTCATTACAAAACTAGGTAACATCATCAGCAAGCACACAACCAAGCTCAGAGAGCATCAGGGACTGTCAGTGGCTCTTGCAAGAATAGAACACGTTTAGCTCCATCATCACTGTTGGAAATTCCACGAAATATTTTAAGCTCAGTCAAGAAAAAAAAAAGTGGAGGTAAACATGACAAACAGATTTTCATGTAAAAAGGGAAAACGGCTGACATCATCATCTGGGCATAGAATAGTTCTGGCTCAGAATTCTTATATAATTCTAGTTATACAATACAGTATTGTTGAAAGAAATGTCCTTTTGGGTTCAGCTCCAAGTGGGGAAAAAGACACTGGAGACATGGAGGCTGCTTGGAAAGATGGTTTATTGGTGGACAGGACCACATGGCTTGAGCCCTGAACAGAAAAGGTGATCACATGTTTCAATGTTGATGGAGAAGAAGAGAAGGGCTGAGGGAGGGGCTTGCTAGGCTTTTTATACCCTGTTCAGTCCCACCTCTCTGTTTCCTGTTCCTGTGTAAGAAATGTATTCTGACTGGTTGTCAGACTCCCATGGGGCCATGCAGGGGCAACTCTCTAGGCTGTGATGAGTTCTCAGTTGCCTTGTGGTCAGTTGAGTAATATCCCTTCCCCCTACAGCTGCAGTGAGGAGAAGTCTTTATTATGTAAAGTGGGCTAGCCTGGCCATCTTAATGGCCCATTAGCTGTGGATGGGCAAAAAGCTATAGGCAACTATTCTGTCTTTTGAAACATGTTTCTTTTCCCATCCAGAGAAACATTCTGCCTTTTCAATATTTCCTAGGATATTTCATTTTTCTGGGAGAGGGCTGGATGAGAACTTCCCACAGTATAAAGCCACATTTCCTAGATTCATACTTTTGTCAAGGAATTCAAGGAAGGAAGGAAGGAAGGAAGGAAAGAAAGAAGGAAAGAAGGAAAGAAGGAAAGAAGGAAAGAAGGAGGGAAGGAAGGAAGGAAGGAAGGAAAGAAAGAAAGAAAGAAAGAAGGAGGGAAGGAAGGAAGGAAGGAAGGAAGGAAGGAAGGAAGGAAGGAAGGAAGGAACTGTGAGAGTGAGTAAAGATTTCTGCATGTCCCAGCTGAGATATGATCCACTGAAGCAGGCCATTGTTTCTTGCTTATATAATCATATATAAGTGTTGGGCATTTCTGTTTATTTACTCCTACCTCTTGATGTAAATACTTATGTGGGTATCTTATCCTTGGGTGGCTTTACAGGATATTTTGGCACAAATCCAAACAGCTTTGATGAAATAATAATGATAATAACAATAATGCAACATCTCAGAATGCCTTTTTGTGGATGACAGAGATCATTTTAATTGGTTTTTGGAATTTTCCTGTCATTATTAGCTTTGTTTTGTGTCGTAAATAGAGATTTTTATGGCAGCTACTAAAAAAACAAAAAAAAAACAAATTCAGACTCCTTCTATATCATCACTCTGTTTCATGGACGAGTCTGCCTGAATGATGCTGAGCTCTGCAGTTTCGGAATTTGCAAGCTGTGGCTTATGTGAATTTACTGCAATTATGTCGTACAAATTATCAAATGCAAATGTCATCAATTTGACAGCTTTAGCAGAGATTCCTATGAGGACACAAGGGTGGGAATGACTCCAACAACAAAGCAAATTAAATAATATCCTATAATTACATATTTGAATAAGATAAACCATTTAATTAGCATCTTCCATGCAGTAGGCAATGGATAAATTGAATTTATATCACAGAATCAAGGAGATAAACATAGAGAGCAATCTCCAAGTTTTTGTTATAACATAACCTCCAATCTGCTCTCCCTCCTCCATCAGCTCCAGTGAAATAAACAGCAATTGCAGAGATCTTAAAATCACTGTGGACCAGCCAACCAAAGTTGAGGACTGAATGCTTGTGAGAACATTAACGACAATAATCCCAGACTCCTCACTTATTTTTTCTATGAATTCAGGAGATAATTTTCAGTCAAGTCCTAATTTTCAGACTTCCGACTGCAAAATGGGTATAACAATACTTGATTGGCAACAGAGGTATTTTGAAGAAAGCAATGAGAATAAATATAATTTTATTCCCCTGTCTGCTGGCTAAGAAGGCTGGGATAGTAATGAGTTTTTCTTTTGGCTTGGGAAAGACGAACTCAACATTCACTCTAAATATAGAAATACTCTAAATTTTACTATTCATATTAACGTCAATTTGAATTTCTAATGCTCAAATCTATTGAGAGGAAAATTTGGGAAAAAAAATGCCTTTCACATTTTTTACTCTGAATACTTCTGTTTCAACAGATGTCCAGATGCAATAGTGGTTCTACAATATATATATGTTATATTTGTGCTGATAAATAAATAAAGGGAGACTAGTATAGATCTATTTCAAGCTATTTAGCTCTCATCAGCTAGCCATACCCTTGCTGGGAATCGAACCTGTGTTCTATTGCCTCTTAGGAGGATGGAAGTGTGATCTTCCTCCCATATTTGGGCATACCAGGGGTTGTGACTTTAAATATATACCTTTCACCCTGGCCTGGCTGATAAGGAGTCGAGCCCTGTAGCTCAATGGTTAACACATCTGCCTAAGAGGCAATAGAGCACAGGTTCGATTCCCAGCAAGGGTATGGCTAGCTGATGAGAGCTAAATAGCTTGAAATAGATCTATACTAGTCTCCCTTTATTTATTTATCAGCACAAATATAACAAATGTAACAAAAAGGCAACAGTAAAAAATATTGGGTTTCTGCCTGGATGGTCTCTTGTGACGAGCCGAAGGACAGAGAATGGAAGTAGTGATCTTCCTCCCATATTTGGGCATACCAGGGGTTGTGACTTTAAATATATATATATATTAGCTTGGGATAACTCCATTTCTAGTCATATCTGTGACTATAATTATAATACAATAGTAGTCATTTGGACTGGATTATGTGCAGCATGACATCTTCATTTTGATATTTGATTACAATAGTATTAAGTGAAAGCTATATCTAGACGGAAACATTATGCCTAATTGTTCTTATGCCATTTAAAATCTTCTTGTTCTTTGAATTATTGCAGCTATCTAAATCAGAAGTATGTAAATTGTTAAGACTGATCATTACACTCAGCTCTCAATTGGTCCTATGGAGAGTTTCATTGCAAAAAGGGAACAGAGAAGAGGGAGGGTCATAGTTGAGATATTTGTGTAATTTTCTTATGATTAAAAAAAAATGCCAGTTCACTTTTGGAAAGGCTTAAGACCTATAGTCTCTGTTGTTCTAAAGACTCCAGATGTGTGCCATACAGAGTGATACTTGAAGAAGCATAACTTAAAATAGATACATTAATAATAACAGTAAGAAAGACAAAGAAAAAGGCTGGATAGTGGATATGACAGTACTGGAAGACAGCGGAATAGAACAGAAAGAATTGGAGGCAATCACAAAATAGAAAGACCCACAATTTGAAGTAAAACAACTGTAGCAATAGCAATAGGTTCTTCATTGTAATCCCAAAACATATGGAGTACCACTTGCACACTCCTGGCATTGACAATATTTCATTTTTTTTTTCACATAGAAAGTTTTGATTTTCCATTTTCATAGCATATAATCACATGTATACTATTACATAGTCAATATCATGTTGTATTATTAAGTAATTACATCAATTCATCTTACCATCAATTACCAAAGAAAAAAAAGAAAAACCCAGTTATTGGCTCTTCTGCTCTCCATACACCATATTTATATCTTATCCAACACTTTCTTCCCCCTCTCTCCTCCCCCTTTCTACATCCTGTCTTCCCTCCATCATTTTCTACTCTACTTCCCCTGCCTTTCTCCTTCTCCTCTCTCCCCTTACCACTCCTCCTTATACACCTATACACCTCAATATTTCATTGAAACCAAGTTCCTTTTACATTTGTGATCCCACCCATTATAGATTACCTGTTCTAACCATCAATGAACACCTTGCAGCTTCTGCTACTAGCTGCTATTATCTTATGAAGAATAACCATTTTAATACAGATAATGTGCTGAGGAAGAGAACTGACTCAGCCATTGGACAGGGCAGGGCAGCTGCAAATGCTACAAAATAGGGATATGCACCATGGTTTGGAAGAGCAGAGGTATGTACAGTGGTGGGCTGAAAATTTTTTAACAACCGGTTCTCTGCCCCAATGACTGGCTGGATGAATGTGGCTGGGTGGGCATGGACAGGGGCATGGATAGGCAGTGGTGGGATTTGCTGGCTCGCCAAACTAAGCAGAATTTTAACGTCCGGTTCGCCTGAACCGGTACAAACCGGCTGCAGCCCACCACTGGGTATGTATGAAATGCAACCCGCCTTGCATTTCTATAGAGCCGAGGTGGCGCAGTGGTTAGGGTGCAGTACTGCAGGCCACTTCAGCTAATTATTATCTGCAGTTCAGTGGTTCTACTCTCACCAGCTCAAGGTTGACTCAGCCTTCCATCCTTCCAAGGTGGGTGAAATGAGGACCCAGACTGTGGGGGCGATATGCTGACTCTGTAAACCGCTTAGAGAGGGCTGAAAGCCCTATGAAGCGGTATATAAGTCTAACTGCTATTGCTATTGCTATTGCATCTTCTGACTAATGTTCTCTTGATGTTTGGCCAAGTATGCCAGCCTATTATATCCACAGGTAGAGTATTCATGCTGGTCAGTTTTCCTGTATGGAATAGGAAAGGGTTCATTTTAATCCTTCACCTCAAGCAGCAAAACCCATTGGGTTAGGCATAATAAGGCATCATTTGCAAGATTATTAAAAGGATTGCAATCTTTAAATTTCAAGAGATTGGGACAAATGACTCATAAATTATTTTTGGTACCATTAATTGAAATCTGGTTAAGTGTTATTTCCTTTTAAAGAACCATTGAATTTTCCCAATTTCTTCTTTTATGAACTACTATAGCCTCAGTTATTATTCGATAGATTATTTTCTTTCAATTATTCGAATCCATCTGTCACTGTGGGTTCTACCACAAAACCGCGGACGACAAAATCGCGGTCGGCGAAAGCGCGTATGTGACGTCATCACAGCGCGACGAAAAAGATCGAAAAAGATCGAAAAATGTAAAAATAAAGCTAAAACCTTCCCCTAACCCCCCCAAACCTAACCCTAACCCTAACCCTAAACCTAACCCTTAACCTAACCCTAAACCTAACCCTAAACCTAACCCTTAACGTAACGAAAAACCTAACGCTAACCCTTAACCTAACGCTAAACATAACGCTAACGCTCTAACCCTAACCCTAACCCTTAACCTAACCCTAACCCTAACCCTAACCCTAACCCTTAACCTAACCCTTACCTTTATGTGAATCGGCTTGCTGTAATTTAATTTTTATTTCAATTTTTCGATCTTTTTCGTCGCGTTGTGATGACGTCACATACGCGATTTCGTCGACCGCGCTTTTGTGGAACGCGCTTTTGACGGGTCACGGTCACTGTGAGATTTGGTTTGTATCTTTCCACACTATTTTTAGTAGTCACTGTACTTACCTACTGGCTCAGAAGTCATCCTGCGTGCCGATAACTGTCTTTCTATTGGGATTTATAGCCATATGTAACTTGAAGCTAGGGAATGTAACTGAGGAGAGGGAACAATAAGAAGTGCTTTTGAAAGCTGCATATATTTCTGAGAATAAGACATCACGAAATCCCCTAGAGGTGATATCAAAAAGCTGCTTCTATCCTTAACCTTGTACTGAATAGCCTTCTCTGAGAGGCTGGAGATGTGAACAGGGATAATGTTACCAGTTTTATCAATTCTAACTGAATCATTCCTAAAGCGATTCCTGAATGCAGAATCTTTATTTTCCTGTATTGTGTATCCAAACTAGATTGGGATGATTATGACAACAGTCCCAAAACCGGTGGCTGTGGGACAAGGCAGCTCTATTGTAGCCAAAGAATCATGCCCAATTTGACACATTGAAGGCTTTTCTGCATCCCTTGTGGCGGACCCAGTGGTGGGATCCAGTCAGTTTGCACCTATTCGGCGGAACCGGTTGTTAACTTTCTAAGCAGTTTGGAGAACCAGTTGTTGGAAGAAATCTCCTTTTGTTTTTTTCCACTTTACAGGGCTAATCCTGTAAGGAAGGCAGGTAGGAAACATTCTGGTGTTGTTTCTACCCTAAGCTTTATTGCCCTGCTTACAGAAACTGCCTCTCTGGTTAACCCTTATTACATTGTAACAGCTAAGGCAAAGCACCCATCAACCTGAGTGACGTTGAGTTGGCCATGTCCACCCAGAAACATGACCACCGAGCTACGCCTACCCAGCTGGGCAGAAAACCAGTTGTTAAATTATTTGAATCCCACCACTGGTTATGTACAACTGTCATCCCTAATTTTGCATCCTTTCAATGTATCAGATGATATTTTCCATAATGTGCAGCCAGGGTAAAGAAGACACTAAGGCATGACTGAGTGCCCATCAACATGAGAGATGTTGAGTTGGCCAGCCCACACGGTCACATGACCACTGAGCCATGCCTACCCAGCTGGTCATTAGGGAAGAGAACCCGGTTGTTAAATTATTTGAATCCCACCACTGGGTGGACCCCACTTCTAGGACTTACTGGGATCTGTCCTGGTTTCCCTTAGATTGTTTTCAATGTCCCGTGGTTAGATAGCACTCCTTGTAGACAACTTGTGCATTGATGAGATATTAGCATATCCCAAGAAGGGCGCTTCTGCACAAATCTTGAGTTGGCAAGATATAGATGGCATGGACAACGTAGAGAAGGGATTAATCTAATTATGGCTGAAACATATGTTCTCCAGTCCCCAACAGGCATAAATTAGTGTGTAGTTCCATTCTCCTGATTTGCATAAGCTAAATGAACCTTGGTCACAAAATGAAAAGTGAAAACAGTCAGCCAGGAAGATGCCAGATTTTATTCTTCATTGTGGGGCTATACGAATCATCCTATGGGGATTGTCAAACAATACAACACCATTTGCATATAATGGAAACAATACGATAGGAATGGAGAAGAGATAGTTGGAAATAAAGAAAAGAAAAGAAGGAAAGCAGTAGAATTAAAAGAAGAGAAAACCTAGATATATATGGAAGACAAGCATTTAGGTCATGTATATGGTGAGAAATATTGAATTGAATTGAATTGAATTTATTATATTTCTATGCCGCCCTTTTCCCAGAAGGGACTCAGGGCGGCTCACAATCCAAGTTGGGGTCGGGGGGATAGGGGATACAAATAGGGAAAAAGACATAGACAAACAATACCACAATTTTAAAAAACAACTCAACAGGCACACCATTCGAGCTGGGACAGGAACTCATCAGCCCCAGGCCTGTCGGAACAGCCAGGTTTTAAGGGTTTTGCGGAAAGCCTGGAGGGTGGTGAGGTGGTGAGCCATATAGAACAATTTAGTTTTGATTAGTTTGATTCCAATAATCTGAATAGGATTTAGGCTGCAGTCCTTTAAACACTTATTTTAGGATTTAGCCCTTGTGATATCCTTTTAGCCAAATAATGGTAAAGATCGCTTAAAGAATCTGATAAGTGAACCAATTCAAACTTTATATTTTCTTCCTAATGTTCCCCATTAAACAATATATCAATATGGTTTGTTCAATTTGAAATGCCTAGCTTTTTGGATTATCAAATAGTGATTAAGGAAGTAAATTCAATTACTAAGCAATTTCCTAATTTGTTGGCTAAACCCTGGCATAAGAAACAGTAGGTCACTTGCTACTGGACAAAGGACTTGTCTTCATGAAGTGTCTAGAATTGACCGACTCAGGATTCCCTTGACCCATCCCTTGATCCATCTTGTCAAAGGGACTTCCTAACAGCTAACCACCGTAGGTCCAAGATGTTCTTTTATCTCTGGAATGAATTTTGCATATGACCTGAAAGTGTGAAATATGGAAGATTTATTTACCTTTGGTTAATTGTGTTGATCTGAACTGCATCCCTTGTTCTTTCTCTTTGCTATCCACACTTTTCTTCTTAAGTTCTTGTCAGGAGAGGAGAGGAAAGGAAAGGCTAAAGACTTGCTTCTTTCAATATCTCTGCCTGAGTGAAAGAAGGAAGGAAGGAAGGAAGGAAGGAAGGAAGGAAGGAAGGAAGGAAGGAAGGAAGGAAGGAAGGAAGGAAGGGTATTTAATAGCAAATAAAGTTTAAATAAAAACATCTAATTCCATTCTTTGGGATGTTAGAGGCATGAAAACTCTTAGCCATTTCGGATTAAGCCAAACTCTTCTAAAACCTACCCTTCAGGCCACACAGCCATTAAATGTTTATAACCTGCTTTATGGCAAGATCTTCCACCTCTTCCACAGCAGGGCAGAGTTCTCACGCAGAGGAGAGGACTGTGGAAAACTGGAAGGAATTGTTCTGCGATTGGCAAAGTGTGGTTTGAAGGATGAAGGGCTCCCCTCCTTAGCTAGTTTCCCCACATGCTGGGATCTTTGGCCGCCAGGAGCTGGAGTTACACAAAGCTTCCTCTTCACAATAGGAACAGGAGTGTGCATTCTGCCGTGGAGTGTGACCACCTGGCTTGGAGCCATGCTTCTCCAGGCCAGCAGAAAACGACTGCAAGTGATCCACTTATGGTGTTTCTATTGTTCTTTAGTAGCAGAAGTGGTGACTTGAGATAGAAAATACTCCCCGGGAACATAATTTCCCTAATCTCAAGCACTACATTTCAGGGTCAATTATCTGAAAGCAGCTGAAGAAAATAATCATAGGCATCTATTACAAGCCACAGTTTGTGTCATGAAAATTGTAATCATGAAGTAAGTGGTAATCGTGATGTCATTTGCATCGTGATGTCTGAGCTACGTCATTTGCACTTGTACTTGTACTTGAGAGACCGCCTACTGCCAATTACCTCCTCTAGACCAATAAGATCGCATAGATTAGGCCTCCTCCGAATTCCATCAGCCAGACAATGTTGACTGGCAACTACCCGGAGGAGAGACTTCTCGGTGGCTGCTCCGACCCTCTGGAACGAACTCCCCGTGGAGATTCGAACCCTCACCACCCTCCAGGCCTTCCGCAAAGCCCTTAAAAGCTGGCTGTTCCAACAGGCCTGGGGCTAACGACTTGTAACCCTTTTACTTTTTTTTTATTTTTTTACTTTTGCCTTTATTTGTATGCCGCCCTTTTCCCTAAGGGGACTCAGGGTGGCTCACAATTCAAAAGGGAGGGGGAAACAACAAACAATAAACAATACAGCATATTAAAAAAGAAAAACGCAACAATCACACAATTCGAGTGGGGCTATAATCTTAGCCCCAGGCCAGCCGGGACAGCCAGATCTTTACAGCAGCGCGGAAGGATTGGAGGGTGGTGAGGGTCCGAATCTCCACGGGGAGTTCGTTCCAAAGGGACGGAGCAGCCACCGAGAAGGCCCCACTCGAATGGTGTGACCGTTGTGTTTTTAACGGTGTATGACTCTATGTTTGTAACTTGTCAGTCTTCCCCCCCCCTTCAACTGTGAGCCGCCCTGAGTCCCCTCAGGGAAAAGGGCAGCATACAAATAAAGTATAAATGAAATGAATGAATGCACAATGACTTGATGATGCTTGAATTGTCATGTGTCCTCTCTTGCCCTTTGTGCTTCTCTCCTTCTCCCTGACCATCAGATGACCCCATAGCAGAACCACGGTGAAAGCGAGAAGTGCCCATGGATTTTGTTGCTTGGAGAACACCTCAAAGGTAGAAGATGACAGCCAGTGTAGGAATGAGTGCTCTGGATTATTGTTAGCAGGGCAATTGCCACGAATCCTTTGATTTCCCTGAATGACATTGTGCGCTAGCTTGCATAAGGCCCGCTGCAGTGCTTGTCAACAGGACATGAATGGGTTTATAAACACAGGGACAATGCCACAAAATATATATATTTTCTTTTCCTGTCTTTGAAGAAGCTATGCTAAGCAAGAGGGACATTAGCAAAATTGGCTATCAGCAGAACGCAGTTTAGTTGACGGTTGCTTTCAGGTAAATCTGCTTGTTCTCATTGCATTCCATTTTCAGAAATGGATGAAACAAGATCTATAATGTTGGGAGAGAATAGTGAACTTCTCCTGAAAACTCTCCGTGTCTCTCCAATCACCGGCAGGATCCCCAACTAGTGACTGTTAATGTTTTCCAGAGTTATCTCCCAATTCTCCCTCTGTCAATGTAACATAATGAGGAGAGGTTTTCCATCACCTCAACAATGGCTGGATGGCCTTACATAATGTCACGGTATAATATGTCACGGTGGATGCAAAATAGTCACAGACATTTGACTGTTGCACCAAACAAGACAAAATTAAAATGTGTGTGTGTGTGTGTGTGTGTGTGTGTGTGTGTGTGTGTGTGTGAGAGAGAGAGAGAGAGAGAGAGAGAGAGAGAGAGAGAGAGAGAGAGAGAGAGAGAGAGAGAGAGAGAGAGAGATTGTAAAGGGTGAGGAAAAAGGAGGAAAACTCTTAGATAGTTATCACAAATATCTTAGATAATTGTGTCCAGTTATAGCCCTATTTAAAAGGGAAAGGTGTGTGTGTGTGTCTCTGTGTGTGTGTCTCTCTGTGTGTCTGTGTCTGTGTGTGTGTACCTGCAATTCAAACTGAATACATGGAATTCAGAAAGACATAGTAAAAATATTGAGGTAGGGAAGGTATGTTGTGGAGTGAAAGTTTAGCAAGGGCATAAGGGGGAAAACTATAGATGTCCAATTGGACTTCTTAAATTTCAGGGAATTGTCACAAAAATGTATGAGTGACTGGTTTAGCGGGCCTGGCTTGGTACTACAGGCTGTCCCAGTCTAGATATGTTTCTGCTGACAGAGGAAGGAAGTTACTTCTGCAAAATGCCAATCCTACGAGGCCACAGTCAGAAAGAAGGGGATCTGTAAAGATATTGAAGATCTTAATAAAAGCTACAAATACCATCTCCATTAATTCTTAGGATGCTAATCCTTTTTGTAATCGCTCAGTCAGCTCTCTTGGGCTCTGTTGAACATTAAATAGGGCAGTCCTTCCAAACCACAGACAAGTGTTGATAACAATAAATCAAATCTAAATCCTGGGGAAAAAAAATGTGCAGAGCCTTTTGTAAAATGCTGGGCTACGAAACTGTCCGCATGCAGTCCCTGGCTCCCTTCCAATTATTTTTCTAACATTTATCTTCTCCAGATAATGATGTAAATGCTGGTTGTGTCAAGCTAAGCTTCCTAGCTGCCTTATATTTCTCTATTGTTAAAGTCACAAAAGGAAAAAGAAAAAAAACAAATAATCTATTGCTGGTAACTTTGGAAGATTTAGACTTTACTACTACTTCTGGCATTGTGTTTGTGTGTGTAAGTGTGTGCCTGCGTGCATTTGTTGTGTAAGGGAGAAAGGTATGTATGTAGATTTGGCTTGCATAACCCAGACAGTGGCGCTCACCACTTTTTCATTCTGTATGGAGCGCCTTTGACAAAGGAGTTGTGCAAATGAGTCTTTAAATCCTTAAATAGTCAGCACACAATGCAAGAAAGAATGCAGCCTGGGACAAAGGACAATATTCACAGTTTATCTCAGGGTGATGGATCTGAATTGACGCATGAACATGGGTTTGTTATGGGATGGAGTAGACTGCAAACCCCTACTGAGAACCCACTGGCCACAGTCTGTAATGCAAACAGTCAGGCTAAGTCCTTAACAATTAGAGTAAATTGAACTGGCCATTATCTGAACTTCAACTTGTTCTCATGATTGATATGGGAAATGAAAAGTTGTATATATCTCTAGCAAAGATGGCATGTTTTCCACCTCTTGATGAAAGTTGGGTCTTTTTTCATTTGATTTCCAGTGCTGAATTGGGCCTGTGTTTTGTAAAATTGTTGCCACTTTCATTTACTGTGACCAACACTTCTTGTCTCCTAAATTACCTTGTGGTGATCAGAGACTTTTTTTTAAAAAAAAAAGGAAAAAGAAAGAAACAATTGATCAAAGGAAGACTAAAACCCTTGCAAACTCTGTGCGTGGCCTTAATGCTAACTGCTACAGCAAATACATTACTTTAAAACAGCGTTGGGGGCTCTGCTGCAAAATGTAGAACCCTGCAAGTATCACAGGGACACAAACCGTAAATCCCAGGCAAATTCTAGAATTAAGAGGCATTTGGAAAACTTTACCTGGAGTAAAGGAGCAGGAATGAAGGCAGTAACTCTATTTGCCCTCATTCAAACGGGTCGAATAAGGAAGCCATTTTGATTGCCCACCAGTGGTGGGTTTCAAAAATTGTTCGAACCTACTCTGTGGGTGTGGCCTCCCTTGTGGGAGTGGCTTGCCACCCATGTGACAGGATGGGAATGGCTTGCCGCCCATGTGACCGGATATGAAGATGCCGACGACACTTGTCAGAACCACCTTAAATTACCTCACACACAGCACTGGCATGCATAAGAATATGATGTAAACTTGTTTTTTAAAAGGCATCTTTGGTTTGCGTTAAAACAACTTCAACACACAAAATGTTCTGATTGCACCACAAACGCAGTAGTCATCCTTACCTTTCACAGAGGCACTGAGTTTTATAAATATGAGCATGATAGTGTAGAACAATCATATCCAAGGACCAGTGGTGGGTTTCAAAAAATTTTGGAACCCCTTCTGTAGGTGTGGCCTGCTTTCCGGGTACACTGGTGGAACCTCTTCTAACCGGTTCGGTAGATTTGACGAACCGGTTCTACCGAATAGGTGTGAACTGGTAGGAACCCACCTCTGTTGCCCACATATATTTCCTGAGAGGAGACGTTTAAATCACTTGATACAGTATATTCCATGGATAGAGATAGCTGTCCTTCACAAACAGATGTGCTTATTTAAGGCCATACTTCCTTCGATGTCCCTGCTTCTGCTTTTGTGGAAAGATCTGACGTACATTCAAAAACTACTGAAGGAAGCTGTATTGGCATTTGGATTTAATATCTGTGTATTGTATTGTATTTAGTATTTACCCAATACAGCTGATTTCTATATAGAGCACGGGTGTCAAACTCACCGCGTCATGTTGCAGTCACGTGACATTTCTCAACATTTTTCCCATTTGTAGAGCGTGGCCTGCGCGTGATCCATCCAGCCCACAGGCCACCAGTTTGACACCCCTGATATAGAGTACCTGCATGTTTGCAACTGGCAGGGCCTTCTAAAGGCAATTTGATCAGTCATATTGTAGAATTGTATTTACTTTGTGCTGTACTTAACTGCTTATCCTTCTCCTCCTGAAAGTTATGAGGCAGACTACTAAGGTTGTATCATGGGTAGGGCATAGCAATTGCTAAGAGGAAATTGGCTCAGAATCAAAGGTCTAACTAGGAAAGGGATATCGAAAAGAACCACAGAGGTTGGTGGTAGACTCAGAGTGATGGAAACAACTTTGCAGTTGGGGGGGGATATGTAATGCAGCAATAACCTGGAGTGACTGAGATTAGATTAGATTGTTTATTTGTATGCCGCCCTTTTCCCTGGGGCGACTCAGGGCGGCTCACAATCCAAAGGAAGGGGGGGGAAAACAAACTTTTACATATAAGACAGTACATGATTAAAACACAACATTCATACCATTTGGGCGGGTTACAATCTTTAGCCCCAGGCCTGACGGGATAGCCAGATTCTAAGGGCTGTGCGGAAGGTCTGGAGGGTGGTGAGGGTACGAAGCTCCACGGGGAGATCGTTCCATTGGGTCGGGGCTACCACCGAGAAGGCTCTCCTCCGCGTGGTGGCCAGTCGGCATTGGCCAGCGGATGGAACTCGGAGGAGGCCTAAATGGTGAGATCTAATGGGTCATGTGGAGGTGATCGGCAGTAGGCGGTCTCTCAAGTACCCAGATCCACTACCATGAAGGGCTTTATAGGTGGCAAGTAGCACCTTGAAGCGTATCCGGAGACCGACAGGTAGCCAGCGCAGCTCGCGGAGGATAGGTGTTACGTGAGTGAAGCGAGGTGCACCCACAATCACTCGCGCGGCTGCATTCTGGACTAGCTGAAGTCTCCGAATACTCCTCAAGGGCAGCCCCATGGCAGACTGAGGATTGCTCATGGCAAGTATATGAGTTGGAAGGACAGAGGGGCAGTAATCTATAATACAGAGAAAACAGTGTCCCAAGGAGGCATTTTTCAAAGAAAGTACTAAATCTCTTCAATTAATGAAATTCGCTTTTCATCCTTGCCTTGATGTAGCTCTAGTTCACATTCAAGCAAGGCCTTTAATTAGGCAGTTAATTGCAGAATGTGGTGGATAATTGATTGAACAGTATATCTCATTCCAAGGAATCCAGTGGAGGTCCAGTCTATACCCTTGGTTCTCAGAAGTGTGCTATCACATAAAGTGCACATAGAAGTGTGCTATGAGGAAGGATGTTCTATGCTGGATTAATGTAAATATATAGAATAATTTGTTTACATGAGGTTTTTTTAATAATTAAAATCAACTTTGCCTTTGCAATACCACTATATAATAATGATAATACTGACATTGATATCAAAGCTTATTTATTAGATTTTTATCCTGCCGTTATAAGGTGGTGAACATATTCGATACTCTTTCCTTTGCTAATTTCCAAATAATAACTCTATGAGGTGAGTTGGGTTGAGAGAGAGAGAGTGACTGGCCCTAAATTAGACCTAAAACAGGACTAGAACAAACCATCATCTGGTTTCTAAGCTTAATCACTAGACCAAACTGGTTCTCAACAAAATACGGTTAATATAAGCAACTGTTTTTTAGCCTTCACTAAACAGATTTACAGAGTCAGCCTATTGCTCCCAACAATCTGGGTCCTCTTTTTACCAATCTCAGAAGGATGGAAGGCTGAGTCAACCCTGAGCCGGTGAGGATCAAACTGCAGTCAGCCGGCAGTCAGCAGAAGCAGCCTGCATTCTAACCACTGTACCACCATGTCTCAGTATTATCATCATTGTGGCATGGAGCCTAGGTGGCGCAGTGGTTAGAGTGCAGTAGTGCAGCCACTTCAGCTGACTGCTAAGCTGCAGTTCGGCGGTTCAAATCTCACCGGCTCAAGGTTGACTCAGCCTTCCATCCTTCCGAGGTGGGTAAAATGAGGACCCAGACTGTGGGGGCGATATGCTGACTCTGAGCCCTATGAAGCGGTATATAAGTCTAACTGCTATGGAGGCTCAGTGGTCAAGAAGCCAGGCTTTGTTGGCTGGAAAGCTGGCGGCCCAGGTTCAAGAACCGAGCGCCCTGCGACAGGGTGAGCTTCGGTCCTTGCCCCAGCTCCTGCCAGCCTAGCAGCTTGAAAGCATACAAATGCAAGTAGATAAATTGGAAAGGTAATAGCACTCCATGATGTCATGCTGGCCACATGACCACAGAAACGTCTTCAGAGAGCGCTGGCTCAATGGCCTTGAAAAGGAGATGAGCATTGCCCCCTATAGGCAGCAACAACCAGTGATGTAAAATCCACAGGGACTCCTTTCTACTTTTATCTTCATCATCATCATCATCAAATCAGTGGCCATCTTTTTCACAATCTGATTCAAGAATTTGAATCAGATTGCACCCAAGTAATATAGTTCAAGCTAATCTCTTTTTTTTTAAACACAAGTTGAATTTGAGTAAATTGAAGTCTTAATAATAGAACTCACTTAATTGGAGCATGGAGGGACATTGCATGCATGTTCCTAGAGATGTTACTTTCCATAGTTTCTCCTTCTTTAAAGCCTAGGTAGAGCCGAGGTGGCGCAGTGGTTAAGGTGCAGTACTGCAGGCCACTTCAGCTGACTGTTATCTGCAGTTCGGCTGTTCAAATCTCACCGGCTCAAGATTGACTCAGCCTTCCATCCTTCTGAGGTGGGTAAAATGAGGACCCGGATTGTTGGGGGCAATATGCTGGCTCTGTAAACCGCTTAGAGAGGGCTGAAAGCCCTATGAAGCGGTATATAAGTCTAACTGCTATTGCTATTGCTATTTAAAGTGTGTGGTGTTTGTACAATTATATACGGTAATATACTGAAGGTCCTGTTCTCTCCATCAATGGATTTTTATAAGTTTAAAGGTAAAGATCCTCCTGCACATGCATGCTAGTCGTTTCCGGCTCTCGGGGTGGTGCTCATCTCCGTTTCTAAGCCTAGGATCCAGTGCTGTCCTTGGTCCATGGTCATGTGGCCAGCATGACTAAATGCTGAAGAGACATGGAGCGCTGTTCCCTTCCCACCAAAGGTGGTCCCTATTTTTCCGTGACCCGAACAATTGCGCGATAGAGATATGCACGCTGACAAAACCATGACGACAAAACCGTGACGTCAAAATCGCGCCCACAAATTTGCGATGTTAAAATTGCGACGACAAAACCGCGATGACAAGCACAATAAAATCGAAAATTTTTTAGGGTTAGGGTTAGGGTTAGGGTTAGGGTTAGGGTTAGGGTTAGGGTTAGGGTTAGGGTTATAACGTATGTATGCGTGATTATTGTCAAAAATTATAATTAAATTATAATTATAATGTAATTATATTATTGTTATTAAAGAGAGAGCCGAGGTGGCGCAGTGGTTAAATGCAGCACTGCAGGCTACTTCAGCTGACTGCAGTTCTGCAGTTCGGCTGTTCAAATCTCACCGGCTCAGGGTTGACTCAGCCTTCCATCCTTCCGAGGTGGGTAAAATGAGGACCCGGATTGTTGTTGGGGGCAATATGCTGACGCTGTAAACCGCTTAGAGAGGGCTGAAAGCCCTATGAAGTGGTATATAAGTCTAACTGCTAACTGCTATTGTTAAAAATTATATAATTATAAAAATTATATTATCAGTTAGCGATTTTGACATCACGGTTTTGTCATCGCGGTTTTGTCATCGCGCATATGTCTATCACGCATTTGTCGGTGAACCCTATTTTTCTGCATTTTTACATGCTTTTCAAACTGCTAGGTTGGCAGAAACTGGGACAAGTAGCAGGAGCTCACCCTGTTAAGCGGCACTAGGGATTCGAATTGCTGAACTGCCGACCTTCTGATCGACAAGCTCAGTGTCTTAGCCACTGAGCCACTGCATCCCTTTAGGACAGATTAGGAGTTAAGAAGTCACAGAAAATATAAAATTGTCAAGACAATAGAATTTTTTTTTTTAAAAAAAGAGAATTGAACTTTTTTACCTTCCAAAATGGGATGAGGACATTATAGAATGTAAATTTAGTCTCTGTTTCCAGTTTTTAATCCCAAGGGTGATTTTTACAAAATACGTGCAGATAAAACATTCAAATTCTCGCTAAGGCAGGAAGTCTTCATAGCAGGCAACATATTTCAACATATTTCAAAACATTAGGCCAGATCTAAACAGGCACAGAAAGATATTATAGACCCATTATGCCACATTTATAATCTAATACTCATTCATTTTTGACACTAATACAGGTATTTGCTTTGAAGTAAAGACTCTACATCTTGGTGGAGCAAACAACATTTTAGTGACGCGAGACAGAGTTTTCATGTATCATTTTTGCATCGAAGGAGACTTGAGAATATCAGCAGTTATCGTTTTCCTTGAGAAGGAAGGGAGGGATGTGAATAATCAAATTTATACCTGAAAATAATGTTAAAATTATAGTTTACGTATATTTTGCAGCGGGGGTTGGTTACTGCCGGTTTTACTAATTACAATTTACAGTGAACTGTGCATGCGCAGTCGCTAAAAACCAAAATGGTGGCAGCCCAGTGACGGCGAGGTTACCGGTTCGGGGGTGCGGCCAGCCTGGGTCACTGCCGGTTCTGTGACCTAGGCCTGAACTCCACTACCGGTTCAGCAGAACTGGGTCGAACCGGGAGCAACATGTTCCTAAATACATAGGACAGCCATTTACATTTTTTTCAAAAACCTCCATAATAAAAAGACAATATTTTGTCCATTTCCCAATCTATATACATGTAGTCGTTTTTTTTTTTTAAAAAAACATATATAAAGAAGATAAACCAACTTATCCAACAAGTCATTTGAATAGGAGATACACAGAACACATACACAATGACCCCCTCTCTCAATTTGTGTGGGGAGGAACGGGGGAGGGAGAGAAAGAGAGAGGGGGGGAGAGGGAGAGAAAGGGATAGGGGAGAAAGAGAGAGGGGAGAGAACGGGGAGAGAGGGAGAGAGAGAGGAGAAAGGGAGAGAGGGAGAGAGAGAAAAAAGAGAAGGAGAGGGGAGAAAGAGAGAGGGAGGGAGAGAGAGAGAGAGAGGGAGAGAAAGGGATAGGGGAGAAAGAGAGAGGGGAGAGAACAGGGAGAGAGGGAGAGAGAGAGGAGAAAGGGAGAGAGGGAGAGAGAGAAAAAAGAGAAGGAGAGGGGAGAAAGAGAGAGGGAGGGAGAGAGAGAGAGAGAGGGAGAGAAAGGGATAGGGGAGAAAGAGAGAGGGGAGAGAACAGGGAGAGAGGGAGAGAGAGAGGAGAAAGGGAGAGAGGGAGAGAGAGAAAAAAGAGAGGGAGAGGGGAGAAAGAGAGAGGGAGGGAGAGAAAGAGAGAGAGGGAGAGAAAGGGATAGGGGAGAAAGAGAGAGGGGAGAGAACGGGGAGAGAGGGAGAGAGAGAGGAGAGAGGGAGAGAGAGAAAAAAGAGAGGGAGAGGGGAGAAAGAGAGAGGGAGGAGAGAGAGAGAGAAAGAAAGAGTGGTGGGGAGAGAGAGAAAGAGAAGGGGAGAGAGAAAGAGAAGGATGGGAAGAGAAAGATTCTTCTTTTGTACAGGTACCCAGAAAAAAAAGAAGAAAATCTGTTGACCATGTAGCCACCCTCAAATGTATTTTACTTTGAAGGCACAACTATAAAGCAGATACATGTGCATATACACGCAAAGACACACACACACACACACACACACACACACACACACACACACACACACACAGTCCTCTTGATATCGGGGACATGCACTTTCACATAAAGTCCCCCATGAAGGCCACCGGGGCAGCCAATGAGACCCAGAGACTTCAAGAAAGCCCCTTCAAAGGAGACCCAAGGCATTCAAGAAGACATGGCATTCAGGCTGGGTGGATTTCCCTTTTGTCTACAGTCATCAGAGGCAAGTGACATCTTGAACGCCTCCAGAAGATTAAATAGCAAAGCTCAGTCGGAAGCTCAGGGGGGAAAAAAAAAGGGGGGGAGAAAAGAAAAGGGCCAACTCGGCCATTATGAAGCTGGCCCTTTCTTGTTGGTGAAAGAGCTTTCAAGGAGAAGGCAGGCTCAGAGACAAAACACAATGCTGCATGGAAAGGGAGAATTCCGAGTGGAACCGGAGGGTGTGGGCTGCCCTGAATGAAAGATTAGTGCAGCTTCGCAGCAATGAAAAGGGGAATCTTAGTCAAGATGAAAATGAGGAATTACTTTTTTTGAGGCTCCAGTTCACTGAGCAACAACAATGCATGATGGGAGGTACTTGACATAACACTCTTCCAGGCCATGTTTGCTCTCCATGTGGGACCCAGAAAAAACAACAACAGGGTGGCAAACCACAACAAAACAGATTTTAACCTGCTAAACTCATTCAAATATTCTCATCATGGAAACTTTCTTTCTTTCTTTCTTTCTTTCTTTCTTTCTTTCTTTCTTTCTTTCTTTCTTTCTTTCTTTCTTTCTTTCTTTCTTCCCCTCTCTTTCTTCCTCCCTCCCTCCATCTCTCTCTCCCTCTCTTTCCTCTCTTTCCTCCTGTATCTCCCTTCCTTCCTTCCTTTCTCTTTATTTCTTTCTTCCTCCCTCCCTGTCTCTCTCCCTCTTTCCTCTTTCCTTCTGTATCTTCCTTTCTCTTCCTTTCTTTTTCTTTTTCTTTCTCTTTCTCACTCTTTCTTCCTCCCTCCCTCCATCTCTCTCTCCCTCTCTTTCCTCTCTTTCCTCCTGTATCTCCCTTCCTTCCTTTCTCTTTATTTCTTTCTTCCTCCCTCCCTGTCTCTCTCCCTCTTTCCTCTTTCCTTCTGTATCTTCCTTTCTCTTCCTTTCTTTTTCTTTTTCTTTCTTTCTCTTTCTCACTCTTTCTTCCTCCCTCCCTCCATCTCTCTCTCCCTCTCTTTCCTCTCTTTCCTCCTGTATCTCCCTTCCTTCCTTTCTCTTTATTTCTTTCTTCCTCCCTCCCTGTCTCTCTCCCTCTTTCCTCTTTCCGTCTGAATCTTCCTTTCTCTTCCTTTCTTTTTCTTTCTTTTTCTTTCTTTCCCTTTCTCACTCTTTCTTCCTCCCTCCCTCCATCTCTCTCTCCCTCTCTTTCCTCTCTTTCCTCCTGTATCTCCCTTCCTTCCTTTCTCTTTATTTCTTTCTTCCTCCCTCCCTCCCTGTCTCTCTCCCTCTTTCCTCTTTCCTTCTGTATCTTCCTTTCTCTTCCTTTCTTTTTCTTTTTCTTTCTTTCTCTTTCTCCCTCTTTCTTCCTCCCTCCCTCCATCTCTCCCTCCCTCTCTTTCCTCTCTTTCCTCCTGTATCTCCCTTCCTTCCTTCCTTTCTCTTTATTTCTTTCTTCCTCCCTCCCTCCCTGTCTCTCTCTCCCTCTTTCCTTCTGTATCTTCCTTTCTCTTCCTTTCTTTTTCTTTCTTTTTCTTTTTCTTTCTTTCTCTTTCTCACTCTTTCTTCATCTCTCCTTCCCTCCCTGCCTCTCTATTTCCTCTCTTTCCTTTTGTATCTCTCTCTCTCTTTTTTTCTTTCATTTGTTTTTCTAATTTTGTTTTACAGTTATTTTCTATGGATCGAGCCAACTGAAGGAAATGGGAAGGTGAGGCTTAAGTTTGCATCTATCCATTTGCAGTAGCATCTTGTACAAATGGTTTACTTGAAAGATTATAAAAAGCGACAACTGTCATCAAACTATAGTTTCCATGAAGTTTTGAGCACAGTAAATAGGAGAGTGTTATGTAAGGTTTAGGGAGCATGATCAGCAAGAAATATTCCTAGGGATTCTATTCTGACCTTGAAATCCATTCATAGGGCTGGATTTAAAGTGAAACTGCAGGTTCTGTACAAATACAGGCTGTCCTAGCATTCTTCTGCACTGTGCTAACGTCTTCTTTTGTGATGGGTGACATTATTCCACCAGTCTTTGGGTAGGACAAAATAAAAGAAAGCATAACAAAGCAGAGGTAACATAAAGCAGACATCCTATAAAACTCTTGAGTCGCATTAACTCATCATGGTGCCAAGAATCATATGGCAGCCTATATAAATTGAACCACAAAATTTGGCTACCTGCAAACTAGCAGCTAACTCTATATCTGCCCCACAAAAATAGAAACCTAAAATTATTACATTTACATCCTGTCTTTATTTTTTTTACAACTCAAGTCACCAGGCACAATGTCTATCCTACCTGATTTTCACACAATTACGAGTCTATGAGATGGGTTAGATTGAGAGAGAGAGCAGTGGCTTTCATATCAAAGGGAGGATTAGAATCGACAGTTTCCCATTTTCTAGCCGAGCACCTCAACCATTAAACCACACTGATTCTCTATTAATAACCCACTAGATCAGCTTTATCTGGTCTGTTTGACAAGACCAGAATAGTACAGCTGACACAAATGCCTTCAGAAAAATAAGCAGGATAATAAGATCTATATAAAAATCTCAACTTCCTCTGAACCCTGAGGATAAGTCTGACTTTCATAGATCGGACTTCTGAAACACTACTAGTAAAATGTTCAAGTAAACCAGGAGTGGGTTGCTGCCAGCTTTACTCCCGTTTCGCAACCTGCGCACAGAGGTGGGTTCCTACCAGTTCGCACCAGTTCGGTAGAACTGGTTCGTCAAATCTACCAAACCGGTTAGAAGTGGTTCCACCAGTGGACCTGGAAAGCAGGCCACACCTACAGAAGAGGTTCCAAAAATGTTTTAAACTCACCATTCACACACACACACACACACACACACACACACACACAGAGAGAGAGAGAAAGAGAAAGAGAAAAAAGGAAGAAATAAATAAATAAAAAAGAAAGAAAAAGTGAGAGAGAGATGAAAGAAAAAAAGGAAAAAGGGACAGAGACAAAAGGAAGGAGAGAGAGAGAGAGAGAGAGAGAGAGAGAGAGAGAGAGAGAGAGAGAGAGAGAGAGAGAGAGAGAGAGAGAGAGAGAGAGAGAAAGAAAACACATGGCCGGCAAGCCACTCCCACCAGGTCACATGGCTGGCAAGTCACTCCCACAAAGGAGGCCACACCTACAGGGTAGGTTCAAATTTTTTTGAAACCCACCACTGCCTGCGCACAACGTGTGTGCGTGCGTAGTTCAAATGTAAATTATTCTGCGCACATGCACAAAACAATTTACCGTGAACTGTGCACACGCAGTCACTAAAATCCAAAATGGCGGCAGCCAAATGGCAGCGAGGTAACCAGTTCGGGGGCATGGCAGGCCTGGGTCACTGCCGGTTTGGCGACCCAGGCCTGAATTCCACTATCGGTTCAGCCAAACCAGGCCGAACTGGCAGCAACCCGTCTCTGAAATAAACTAATATAAAACTGGTGTGTTACTTAAAAGTGGGCTGATGGTTGCAACATACTCAAAAATCTGTTGGGATGCCATGTTTTCCTGAAAATAAGACAGGGTCTTATTATCTTTTGACCCCTGAAATAAGCGCTTGGCCTTATTTTTGGGGAGGTCCAGAGGTGAGTTCCTACCAGTTCACACCTATTCGGTAGAACCGGTTTGTCAAATCTACCAAACCGGTTAGAAGAGGTTCCACCAGTGGACCCGGAAAGCAGGCCACACCTACAGAAGAGGTTCCAAAAAAATTTGAAACCCACCACTGGTCCTTGGATATGATTATTCTACACTATCATGCTCATATTTATAAAACTCAGTGCCTCTGTGAAAGGTAAGGATGACTACTGCGTTTGTGGTGCAATCAGAACATTGCGTGTGTTGAAGTTGTTTTAACGCAAACCAAAGATGCCTTTTAAAAAACAAGTTTACATCATATTCTTCTGCACGCCAGTGCTGTGTGTGAGGTAATTTTAGGTGGTTCTGACAAGTGTCGTCGGCATCTTCATATCCGGTCACATGGGTGGCAAGCCACTCCCATCCGGTCACATGTGGTGGCAAGCCACTCCCACAAAGGAGGCCACACCCACAGAGTAGGTTCAAACAATTTTTGAAACCCATCACTGGGGAGGTCTTAATATTTCTGAGGTGCAGGAGGCAGCAAGTGTGGTCACCTCATGGCTGCTGCTGTGGTGCAATATTTTCAGGGAGGGCTTGTTTTCAGGGGAGGGCTTATTTTAGCACATGCTAAATAAGCCCTGTTGAGCTTATTATCCAGGGCGGTCTTATTTTCAGAGAAACAGGGTAAGATCTGGATTTTTTTTAGCCAGATCCAATTGATAGTTACCATTGAAAATTCTTTATCTGATGTGTTGCTTAATCTTTTCAAACCCCAGAAATAAGAAGGCATTTGCTGAAATCCAAGGAACGCCAGTTTGGATTTCACATTTCTATACCATTTGGATAGATAATTATCTAGCATGGTGCGGGGGGGGGGGTAAGCCCTCTGGAAATAAATTTAAGTAAGTGATCAATGTGAGTTATGTTGTGGCTTCAGCTGGCATTGAACATCCAATCATAGTGCTACATTGGAGACCCATGAAGCGGCTGAAAATGTAGCCCAGGATAATTTGTATTGGACCATTTCCAGCTTAAGAAAACTATAGTCAAACACATCACAAAGCCATAAAGAATTTGACCGTCAAAAAGAGTGATGGCCATTGATGTATTCCACATGAAATGATTGATGCAGGACAGAGAGGAAGAACGGATAGAAGGAAGCAGAGGTGGGTTCCTACCAGTTCGCACCTATTCGGTAGAACCGGTTCTTCAAATCTACCGAACTGATTAGAAGAGGTTCTACCAGTGGACCCGGAAAGCAGGCCACACCTACAGAAGAGGTTCCAAAATTTTTTGAAACCCACCACTGGTCCTTGGATATGATTATTCTACACTAACATGCTCCTATTTATAAAACTCAGTGCCTCTGTGAAAGGTAAGGATGACTACTGCGTTTGTGGTGCAATCAGAACATTGCGTGTGTTGAAGTTGTTTTAATGCAAACCAAAGATGCCTTTTAAAAAACAAGTTGACATCATATTCTTATGCCTGCCAGTGCTGTGTGTGAGGTAATTTAAGGTGGTTCTGACAAATGTTGTCGGCATCTTCATATCTGGTCACATGGGCAGCAAGCCACTCCCATCTGGTCACATGGGCGGCAAGCCACTCCCACAAAAGAGGCCACACCCACAGAGTAGGTTCGAACAATTTTTGAAACCCACCACTGGAATGAAGATACGTCTTCACCAGCTCTGAGCCCTGTAGAGAACAACTCTTTCAGTTCTGTTGAGTTCACACTTTCACTTTTAAATATGTTCTTCGAATGTTTGAAATAGGATTAGGAGAGCAACTATCAGTAGTATTGCTGTGCTCCATACTCGAGCATTAAGGTACCTGCAGCTTCTGTGGTAAACCAATGTAATCTGCCAATTCAATCTGTGTTTTCCAGTTTAAATGGGAATTCTGGAAGTTGCAGCCCCAAAAACTCAGAGTCCCAACTAGAAAAGGCTAACCATGTTAAAGAAAAAAAACACCAAAGTAATTAAAACATGTAGTTAACATTCGACTCTCATAATAGCAACAGAAAGTCATCATTTTATTGTATTATTCATGCTGTACACTTAAAGCATTCCATCCCTCTATTCAGCAGAATGCCCTAAAGCAGGAGTGTCCAAACTTGGCAAATTTTTCAAGAGGCAACTGGACTTTCTGATTTTTCTTTGAAGATCTTTTGCTTCTCATCCAAGAAGCCTCTTCAACTCTGAAGATGAAACTTGTTGGATGAGAAGTGGAACCAGTGGTGGGATTCAACATTTTTTTTCTACTGGTTCTGTACTGGTTCTGGCTTGGTGGGCATGGCAGGGAAAGGATAGTGTAAAATCTGCATTCCCTCCCCACTCCAGGGGAAGGTTACTGCAAAGTCCCCATTCCCTCCCAACTAACTGGGATTCAGGAGGGAGAGAATAGATGAGGGTGGGGCCAGTCAGAGGTGGCATTTACTGGTTCTTCAAACTACTCAAAATTTCCACTACTGGTTCTCCAGAACTGGTCAGAACTTGCTGAATCCCACCTCTGAGTGAAACGTCTTCCAAGAAAATCCTGAAAGCCCAGGTGCCTCTTTAAAAAAAGTACTTTTGGGCCAAACTTGATAACTTTGAGACCTGTGGACTCCAAGAATTTCCTAGCAAGCCATGCTGGCTGGGGATTTCTAGGCTTAAAGAATAAGAAAACCCTGATAAGATTAAAGCACAAGTTCTTTGACATACACTCCTAAACATGGATGGATAGAAAGGAAACAGTTAAGGTAATCTGATGAAATGACTTCCGTTCTCCGGTCTCTCAGCAGGATTGGTGGAAGAGTCCAGTTTTTGAAGTGAGATGTGTGCTAGAAAGAGGAGGATAGGCAGGATATTTATGCGATGAGGTCCTTCCCTGAGATGACTTTTCTGATGCTTACACAGTATATACTCTTTCGATACCTACTGCTTTCATTTGCTGATATTATTTTGTGGGAGAAGCCAATTTTTTCTTGGTTGGACAAAATGTACCTTTCCTCCACTACAGGGTAGAAGTCCCAATGATTTCTAACCTGCAGGAGGAGCAAGCAAAATTGATCCTTCCACTCTTGACTCCTTAGAAGAGGCAGCAATTGGCAAAGCCAAAAATCTTTACCCAAAAATGTATCTTGATTGATGTGATAAGGAGATTAAGGGAGGGAAGCAGGGGCCCTTCATCATCCACAGCTTTTGATCTTCAGTCCATCAGAGAGAGCTAATGAGTGATGTTGCGAAGTTTTCATTATTTTTAAGTAGTTGAAGCACAAAGCAGCTACAAAGACCTATTCCTATAGGTGATCAACACTAGTGTTTTAATTAGTGCAAGATAGGAAATTTAGCTCTCTTTTTTTTTTCTTATGGCAGCTCTCATTCTGGAAGATATGATGGAAGATAATTTTTATTTTATTTTATTTCAAAACAAACACAACACATAAAATCTTCCTTTTTTACATACTGTAGAAAGTGTATCAGTTGGTTTCAAAAGACTTTCGTGCATCTCTTCCACAGTCATCAAGCATAATTCATATTAACTGAAGTATTTTAACTCAGATATTTATACATATTACCATCATTATACCTCCATTTAACTACAATTGTTTAATTGTTATCCCTCCTTCCTTCCCTCCTTCCTTCCTTCCTTCCTTCCTTCCTTCCTTCCCTCCTTTCTTTTCTCCTTCTCTCCTTCGTTTCCCCCCTTCCTTTCCTCCTTCCTTCCCCCTTCCTTCTCTCCTACATTCCCTCCTTCCTTCCCTCCTTTCTTCTCTCCTTCTCTCCTTCCTTCTCTCCTCCCTTCCCTCCTTTCTTCTCTCCTGATGGAAGATAATTTGTTTTCAGAAGTGTTTCAAAGGAGAAGAGAATTTCCAAGAAACATTTTCAAAGAAATGGTGGTGTTGTTCCACATTGTCCTTTTTAATGCTTTTCTCTCCAAAGGTGAGGTTTCCTACACTAATTAAATCCCAAAGGAAAATATAATGAGGCAACTCATTTTTTCTTGCTTTTTCTTCTTCTTCTCCAGAATTCTGGCATTCTGAAATTGGTGGAGAATTTCTGCTTCAGGGAAATTGTCCATCCGATTTACCTAATTGCAAATTTGGTGGGAACTTTTTTTTGAAAGGTTCTTTGCGCCCATTTTTGGTTGTTGCATTTTAAAAACTAGCATTTTTTTTTAAAAAAAAGGGATTTTAATTGAACAAAAAGAAATCAAATGAGAACAAAAACGAGTCATGGTCATTGATCAGAAATCCTATATAATAAATTAAACTTGATATACAAATACAGCAATTTTCTTATGTGAACAAGATCAGCTCTGCAGATAGCTGTCACTTTTCAATATTTTGGCTAAGATCAGGCATAGAAAACATAGAGATTGAAACGTTAGTTTTAGCATTATTAGGATTGTTGGCTAAATGTATGTATGTATTTTTCCAGGAATCTTTCATTGAAATGGATTTTACTTTGCTATGGATGTTTAACTATATTTTATCATTGAAAACTGAACAATTTAATGCAGTGTTTCTCAACCTTAGCAACTTGAAGATGTCCGGACTTCAACTTCCAGAATTCCCCAGCCAGCATTCGCTGGCTGGGGAATTCTGGGAGTTGAAGTCCGGACATCTTCAAGTTGCCAAGGTTGAGAAACACTGATTTAATGAGATAGAAATTTAGTTAATGGAGAAGAAAAAGAAGAATATACAATGATATTTAAAAACGAGTCAATAAATATTGTAATGAATTAGTTAATGCATACTGCAACCACTGCAGTTATCGCAAAAAGATCTGCACTGAATGAAATGGAAGGATCCCTAAAATGAGGAGAAAATAAAGTTCCAAAGGTATTTGCATCCATACTAAGTTCATAGCCCACTGAATTGATTTCATTTCCCAGGAGCCTTCGCTCAAGGCCACAAAGAGGGGAGCATTTTGCTTGTTAAGAAGGGAAGGGGTAGCATGTTCACAAATCTATGAAAATCGGAAGATACTCACTTCCGCTAATGAGGTTTATGACAGTGGTGGGATTCAAATAATTTACCAACCAGTTCTCTGCCCTAATGACCAGCTGGGTAGGCGGGGCTCGGTGGTCATGTGATCATGTGGGCGTGACCAAGTCAATGTCATTCAGGTCAATGGGCACTTCGCCTGAGTTGTTACAATGGTAATAAGGGTAAACCGGAGAGGCAATTTCTGTAAGCAGGGCAATAAAGATTAGGCTAGAAACAACAGCAGAATATTTCCTTCCTGCCTTCCTTACAGGATTAGCCCTGTAAAGTGGGGAAAAAACAAAAGGAGATTTCTTCCAACAGCCGGTTCTCCGAACTATTTAGAAAGTTAACAACCGGTTCTCCTGAATAGGTGCAAACTGGCTGAATCCCACCACTGGTCTATGACAACTCGCCACACAACTCACCATAGCCAACTTGCTGAAGCCAACTCACCATGGAACAATTTGCCATGGCTAACTTGCCACAGGACAACTCGCCGCGGGACAAGAGTTACACTAATGTTGAAGAAATAGTGGAACAGAATCATTAAAGAAAGGACACCAAAGGAAGGACAAAAATGAAATGTGAATGACAAAAATTAAAATAAGTTGTTGACTATTTTAAATAATCGACTTGAATTGTTGAATTGTCCCGCAGCAAGTTGTCCTCTGGCAGTTGGCCATGGCGAGTTGTCCCGTGGTGAATTGGTCATGATGAATTGAACATTGACAATGTAGCATTAACCATGGTGTGTTATCCTGTGGCAGGTGGCCATGGTGAATTATCCTGCAGTGCCATGGAGGGTTGACCAATGGTGTGTTGGCTGTGGCAAATTGGCTGTGGCGAGTTGTCCCATTCTGCCATTATGACCCACATTTGAACTGTGCTATACTCTTGAATGAAAATGGCTATTTGTTGTGTTTGTTTGTTATTGTTTGTTATTTAGCAGTAGCAATAGCAGTTAGACTTATATACCGCTTCATAGGGCTTTCAGCCCTCTCTAAGCGGTTTACAGAGTCAGCATATCGCCCCCACAGTCTGGGTCCTCATTTCACCCACCTTGGAAGGATGGAAGGCTGAGTCAACCTTGAGCCGGTGAGATTTGAACAGCCGAACTGCAGAACTGCAGTCAGCTGAAGTAGCCTGCAGTGCTGCACTCTAACCACTGCACCACCTTGGCTCATTTATTTATTTGTTAAATGTATGTATTTATTTTATTAATTAAATTTATTTATTCATTTATTTTATTAATCAAATTTATTTATTTATTTTATTAATTAAATTTATTTATTCATTTATTGGATTTATTTATTTATTTATTGGATTTATTTATTTATTAAATGTATTTATTAAATTCATTTGCTGTCCATCTTGCTGCGAGGCAACTCTGGGTGACTTACATTAAAAGTTAATGTAGGTTAAACAGAAATATATATATTGGTCAAGTCCTTTTTCAAATTGAGCCGAAGATAACATGCTCCTCACTAGACTTAGGTGATAGCAACAATATGTGACATTAGTATGGAAGGAATTATGGTTAGAATGTAGAGGTTAAATTACTGCTTAGTGACACCAGCTGTTAAATTGGAATAATGTAAAATCTGACCATCTGTGTAATTCCTGTATTACTTCAGAGAAAAAACACGGCATCAATGCTAAATTGACAACTTTCCTAATTTTATTAATGTTTGGAGAATAGGGAGAAAGCAGTACGTCCAACAGAACAGGAAGGAGTAAGCAGGGCTGTTCTGACACAAATACTAATTAAAACAACACATCCCATTTAGAATGTTGTCATGGCTTGTTAGGCAGTTCACGTGTTGTTATGAATGGGTTGTATCTTCAGTTAGAGGAATTGTCTTCAGTGGTGGAGAATATTACATACTCTTTTAAAAAAAACCTAAAAAAATATTCAAGTGTTGCAAGAGGAATTAATGTTTCTTAAATCTGAAATATTAAATTCATAACATACCGTGTATGCCCCCAAAATAAGAAAGGGTCTTATTTTCTTTTGATCCCCGAAATAAGCATTTGGCCTTATTTTCAGGGAGGTCTTATTATTTTTGAGGTGCAGGAAGCAGTGAGCATAGTCACCTCATGGCTGCTGCTGTGTTGCAATATTTTTGGGGAGGGCTTATTATTCAGGGAGGGCTTATTTCAGCACATGCACTCAAAAGCCAATTTGGGCTTATTATTCGGGGAGGTCCTATTTTTGGGGAAACAGAGTAATTATTTCCATATATTCTTTTTTCTGTACTAATGATATTTCAGGTTTTCAGATTTGCTTTTGGAAATATCAGGGTGCCCTTTCTTCCTTCGTGTTCCTAAACAGATAAACCTGATTCCTTATATTACAAGTTAACATGTCCCCCTTCTACCCGGATCTGAATAGGTTTTGGCTTTATTAATTTTTAGGGGAGTGATAGGCAAGAGTCTTCACCTTTGACAAACATAGCTTCATGTTCTAACCCCCCCCCTTCTCCGTCCAGGAACGAAAGCCAAAACAGACGTACAAAAGAATGTTTTAATCAATCCAGACTCTTGTTGGCTGCAAGCCCAAAATAAACAAAGAGATAAGCTCTCTGGCAGCAATTAAACAAGCTTCTCACAGCAAACCACTTATCCAAGTTGGTTTCTCTGAATCATGAACGTGAACGAGAACGTTGACTCCTGCAACCAGGGCGTGGCACAAACAGTCTCTTTTATACTCAGGAGAGGATCAGCATCAGCTAAGCACAATCATTTCCTACAATTACGCAGTGTTCCTTCTGTAGACTAGCCCTTCACCTGCATGCATCCTGAAACAACTCTCAAATGTTTTCCTGAACATTCCCTTTGATCCAATGCTCTGCCGCCACCTGGTGGCCAACCAGTCTCTCCTCGCCCTGCTTGGAGTCGACACCCTGTCCAGGGTCCTCCACCTCCTCCAAGGCCGACTCATAAGACCCCTCGCTGGCTCCTGCTGGGCCACAACAGTTTCATATGTATGATGTGGGATGAAGGTCCCATCACACATCTGGAAGATGCTACTGACTGCAAGATGTGATGCTGACTACTGACTTTGCTGCTTTGAAAAAGACTTGGACTAACAGGAAAAACATGGGGGATCTATGGCAATTAGCCTGGTTGACATGCATCTGCCTCTGAGAATCATCTGCTGGAGAGCAGTGGGCTTCCTTATGCAGTTGGCTGGGCACTGTGGGAAGATTGTTGGATGAAAACATATGAAGATCAGTTGCAGGAATTGGTCAGGTCTAGTGAAAAGAAGGACATGATAGCAGTGTTCCAATATGAGGAGGGACTGCTACAAAGATGAAGGGGGTCAATCTATTATCCAAAGCACCAGAAGGCAAAGCAAGAACCAATGGATGGAGATTAGCCAAGGAGAGCAGCAACCTAGAACTAAGGAGAAATTTCCTAATGGTGAGAACAATCAACTAGTGGAATGTCTTGCCTTCGGAGGTCCCTTCTAACTCTGTTTTTCCATTAGAAGTTCTATTAGAGATGGGCCAGGGTCCTATCCAGCAGGGCACTACTTATGATCTTAGGTCCTTCTTTCCTGTTTATAGAAGGTACAAGACACATGTGAAAGGCTGAGAAGGAGCTTCATGTCCTTCCTTCCTTCCTTCCTTCCTTCCTTCCTTCCTTCCTTCCTTCCTTCCTTCCTTCCTTCCCTCCCTCCCTCCCTCCCTCCCTCCCTCCCTCCCTCCCCTACACAAACTTTATGGAAGCATCAATCACTCTTGACCTGGGTACTTGAGAGACCGCTTGCTGCCAATTACCTCCCAAAGACCCGTTAGATCACACAGGGTCGGCCTCCTCTGGGTTCCGTCCACCAGCCAATGCCATCTGGCTATGACCCGGGGGAGGGCCTTCTCTGTGGCAGCTCCGGCCCTTTGGAACGAACTCCCCGCGGAGATTCGGACCCTCACCTCTCTCCAGGCCTTCCGGAAAGCCGTCAAAACCTGGCTGTGCCGGCAGGCCTGGGGTTGATGAGTTCCCCTCCCCACTCGACCTGTGTGGTTGTATGATTCTTGTTTATTCTAATCACGTGTATTGTGTTTTATGTTCCCTTTTCCCCCCTTTGAGTTGTTCGCCGCCCTGAGTCCCTCCCGGAGAAGGGCGGCATACAAATAAACTAAATCTTAAATCTTTCTCTGCCCTCCAACTAGCCAACTAAGTGAGGAAAGGGTCTCCAACCGCAAGCAGAAGAATATAGGAGCTGCTATGTCTGTTAGCATGGCTTGAGGGTGGGCATGGGTTTGAAAGGTTCAGAGTTTGGTTTTTAGTAGAAAGAAGCCTTGAGCCTTGGAGGAAGAAGGTGGCAAGAAATAGCGAGGAGCAGCTGGATTGTTGAAGGATTTAGACGGATTTAGACAAGAGCAAAGAGCAGGCCAGTTGGAGGAAAAACAGCATTAAAGCAAATAACTGAAGAGCAATAGTTGGAGTTTGCCACTAAGTGATTCCTTCAGCAGAAAATAGCTTCTTTTTTTTTGGCACATTAGGATTATGAATGTATGCACCTGACGAAGCCATCTTTGTACATTGCAGCAGGTTAGAATTAAATGGTGGGGAAGTGAAAAGGCTGTGATCTATTGGAATCCCACTTAACTTATCCAAAGTTCCAACACGCAGTCAGAATGAAAATAGCTTTCGATTGCCTCCTTGGAAATTCCTGATGTTGCCAACAGCCTGGTATATCTTTTTTGTGCTGTCCTATCCAGTACCAACCAGGTCCAAACCTGCTTCGCTTCCAAGCTCAGGTAAGGTTGACCAGGATGGGATAAGGAAAGTGTTTCCTCGATGAGATCTAATGCACCTGCTGAGTGAGTCCATATCTTACAATAGCTAGTATGATTACTGCAATGCGCTCTACATGGGGCAGCCTTTGAAGAGTATTCGGAGACTTCAACTCGTCCAGAATGCAGCCGCGCGAGCGATTGTGGGTGCACCTCGGTACACCCACGTTACACCTATCCTCTGCGAGCTGCGCTGGCTACCGATCGGTCTCCGGATACGCTTCAAAGTGCTAGTCGTAACTTATAAAGCCCTTCGTGGTATTGGATCTGGGTACTTGAGAGACCGCCTGCTGCCAATTACCTCCCAAAGACCCGTTAGATCACACAGGGTCGGCCTCCTCCGGGTTCCGTCCACCAGCCAATGCCATCTGGCTACTACCCGGGGGAGGGCCTTCTCTGTTGCAGCTCCGGCCCTTTGGAATGAACTCCCCATGGAGATTCGGACCCTCACCTCTCTCCAGGCCTTCCGGAAAGCCGTCAAAACCTGGCTGTGCCGGCAGGCCTGGGGTTGATGAGTTCCCATCCCCTCTCGACTGGTATGGCTGTGTGATTTTCATGTATTTTAATTATGTGTACTGTTGTTTATGTTCCCTTTCCCCTTTGAGTTGTTCGCTGCCCTGAGTCCCTCCTGGAGAAGGGCGGCATACAAATAAACCAAATACAATACAATACAATACAATTTGATTGTTTATTGTACCCTATGACTATCATTAAGTGTTGTACCTTATGATTCTTGACGAATGTATCTTGTCTTTTTATGTACACTGAGAGCACAGGCACCAAGGACAGATTCCTTGTGTGTCCAATCACATTTGGCCAATAAAGAATTCTATATATTCTATTCTATTCTATTCTATTCTATTCTATTCTATTCTATTCTATTCTATTCTATTCTATTCTATTCTATTCTATTCTATTCTATTCTATTCTATTCTATTCTATTCTATTCTATTCTATTCTATTCTATTCTATTCTATCCTATTCTATCCTATTCTATCCTATCCTATTCTATTCCATTCTAGCTAGATGTGGCATTAGTTATCCACATCTTACCTATCTTCCATCTTTATTATTGCAATGTGGTCTATGGGGCTAGCTTTGAAAAGTGATGGGAAGTTGCAAACTTGCAAAATATAGCAACTAGGCTGCTAACTTGTTCAGAGATCGTTAAAGACCTCTATTGAAAAATTATTTGCATAATTTGGCCCAATTTAAAGCCAGGAGTTCTCCACAGTCCCTTGGCGTTAAGAACATTTGCTAGGAATATAACGGTTAATTGCAATGTAAACATTTTCCACTTTCTAGATTCTTGTTTCATTAAAATTTTGTTGGCTGCCTTGAGTATTCACCCAAATAGAAAGGCTTGGTGTAAACCAAATAATCTCAATGCTACTGTAACAACTGCCATGGGGTTCCCTACTTTGTCCTCCTTACTGTTTCCAAACTGAAGATGCATTACTTAGCACTAGCATTAGCAATAGCACCAGTGATGGGATTCAAAGAATGTTACTACTGGTTCTGGGGGCGTGGCTTGGTGGGCGTAGTGTGGCTTGGTGGGCATGGCTTGGTGGCAGTGGTGGATTCCAGATTCTATTGCAACCGGTACACTATGACGGGTCCGGACGTCCAACTCGGTCATGCGTGCTGCAAATGCATGTGCACGCCACCAGCCTGTGATGCCCCAGCTGCTTGGTGAAGTCGCACAGGCTTCGTACACTGTGCGTGAATGCGCAATTGGCCCATTTCCCTCAAAAAGAGGTAAGGAACACGGGCGGGGGGATGGGCCCACTGAAACACCATTTCTGGTACGGTGACCACTGCTCCCAGCTGCGACTGTACGCCTGTACCTGGAACCCACCACTGCTTGGTGGGCATGGCAGGGGAAGGATACTGTAAAATCCCTATTTCCTCCCCACTCCAGGGGAAGGTTACTGCAAAATCCCCATTCCCTCCCGATCTGCTGGGACTCGGGAGGCAGAGAATAAATGTGGGCGGGGCCAGTCAGAAGTGGTATTTACTAGTTCTCCGAATTACTCAAAATTCCTGTTACCAGTTCTCCAGAACTGGTCAGAACCTGCTGAATTTCACCTCTGAATAGCACTTAGACTTATATGTCACTTCAGAGTGCATTACATTCTTCTCTAAGTGTTTTACAGGGTCAGTATATTGCTCCCAAAAATCTGGGTCCTCATTTTACCCACCTCAGAAGGGTGGAAGGCTGAGTCAACCTTCAGCCAGTCAGGATCGATCTCGTGACTGTGGGTAGAATTAGCCTGCAATACTGCATTCTTCCACTGCGCCACCACCACAGTTATCCATGGATCTGCCTCCTTCATTTATAATAATAGGGGACAACTGCAGGTTAGAAACAATTGCCGTATTCGGAGCATCATGGAGCTTTTGGACTGATGCTCTTGCCCTTGCTATCACTTCTTCCTCGTCTTGCCAATGGTTGCCCAAATTATGCAGTCTTTTTTCATGGTGCAGAGCCTGTGAGTTTTTCCCCTGGCTGGGCTGAGCCAATGAAAAACAGCTGGGAGAAGAAGGGCATAGCAGGCAGGCTGAAAACCCCACTGTAACATGTGATCCAGGCAGTCAAGACTGGACTACTGCAATGCGCTCTACATGGGGCAGCCCTTGAAGAGCTTTCGGAGACTCCAGCTCGTCCAGAATGCAGCCGCGCGAGAGATTGTGGGTGCACCTCGGTACACCCACGTTACACCTATCCTCCGCGAGCTGCACTGGTTACCGATTGGTCTCCGGATACGCTTCAAGGTGCTAGTCGTCACTTATAAAGCCCTTCATGGTATTGGACCTGGGTACTTGAGAGACCACCTGCTGCCAATTACCTCCCAAAGACCCATTAGATCACACAGATTAGGCCTCCTCTGGGTTCCGTCTACTAGCCAATGTCATCTGGCTACTACCCAGGGGAGGGCCTTCTCTGTGGCGGCTCTGGCCCTTTGGAACGAGCTCCCCACAGAGATTCGGACCCTCACCTCTCTCCAGGCCTTCCGAAAAGCCGTTAAAACCTGGCTGTGTCGGCAGCCCTGGGGTTGATGAGTTCCCTTCCCCTCTCGAAGCATGTGGCTGTTGGTTGTTTTAAATTCCCTGTACTTTTTGTTGTAGTTCTTGTGTTCCCCTTCCCCTCCTTGGGTTTGTGCGCCGCCCTGAGTCCCTCTGGGAATAGGGCGGCATATAAATAAAATGAACCTTGAACCTTGAATTGAGGGGAGGGGAACCTATTTTCTAGGAGCGGGCAAGTACGTACGTTTTGTTTTTCATTGTAAAATTGGTACACAGCTGGTGTACCGACATAGTGGCCAGAGTTGGGTCCCGGCATAAACATAATCCTGTTAATAATTTGGAGGTGACCAAAATGTGGCCCTCCAAATGCTCTGAACTACGTCTTTCGTAGCTAGCAGGCCAGAGGTGGCATTCAGCCGGTTCTCTCCAGTTCAGGCAAACCGCTAGCGGTGGCTGCAGGAGGTTCCGCTCACCCTCCCCGACGTAATGTGTGAGCACTGCACATGCACAGAAGGTGGTGTGCATGCGCAGATGCGGCGCAAGCGAGCACGCTCACATTTGCGAACCGGTAGGGAAGGTGAATTCCACCGCTGTAGCTGGCCCAATGATGTGACATGATGGAAGTTGAAATATCTTGGTAGGCCATTCACAAGAAACACTCCAGCTTTGGAAACACAACACTTACAGCTTCTGGTGTAAGCCTCAGGCTTTGGGATTCATCTTTTTGGCACCTCGATAGTTCTGCAATTTACAAAGAGAAATTTGCAACATTCTCTCTTAACCAGTCAGCAGAAATCTTTTTGTGAAATAAAATCGTTGCAGCATAAAAAGAAAGAGTTTTTATAAGCTGGTTCCAACTTTCCTTTCCTTCTTTCTGCTCCATTAGCCACAAAGGAGCCGACATTATAATAAGCACAACCTAAATAGCGACCCACTACAATTCACTTAGGCCTTGTTTAAAAAATGTTTAACTTTGCAGGCCAATCTTTTATGGCAATAAAGGCCAAAAATGTGCTACATCTTTTCTCCTGAGGTTGACCTCTGTAATTTTCTTAGCAACTTTACAACCGTGCTTTAGCTCTGTAAAAAATTGCTGAATATTTTTCATTGATAAAACAACTTGCTCCTAATTAGGAAATCTTTACCACTGTTAAGGCCCAAATCCAAACCATGGTGCTGAGCAGTGGTAGCTGAGGCTAGAAGGTGAATCATAGGTGCAACCAATTAAATCTGATTTTCTACTGATGTTACTCTGGTTTTTTTTGAAGAGTCTTTAGCAATTTGACATAATATGATCTCTCTGTCTCTTTCATGATAGCAGCAAGATATTGTTTTAAAATTGAATTTATTCAAGGTCTATATATCAATAATTCAGATAATTCAACCAATAATAATTCAGGAATCTACTTACTAAATTTAAGGTACTACACATCTTTTCCAAGTTTGCAAGGAATCCTCAAAAGGTTAGACTTCTGTAATGAATAGCAGGGAGGTGGTGTGTGTAAGTTCTGAAACATTTCTTCCTAATCATTTTTGAAGTGTGCACAGCCCATGTTCTTCCCATTTTGCACTAGTATATGAAATGGAAAGCAGCTATAAGGATATTGTATGCACCCCTATGATGTCATGCCATTTATAAAAAAAAAATAGTGTCTTCTCTATAGAAATGAGAATTTGCTTCACTTTTTCTTCAGTTCCCCCAAAGGAAAAAAAAAATCAGATAGGAGAACTAGTCATCAAAACCTCTTTTCTTCTTTTGTTGACTAAATTTCTAGCTGAAAGAGTCTTTTGTTCACTACCTTATGAGCAGGAAATTATTCCTAATCAGACCAAAAGGATCAGATTTCTAGGAACAAGATTGGCTTCTTTCACTTAAGAGTTCACTGATCCAAGTACACATGTTATGCTGTTAGTAACTGAGGGGAGAAGACCTTTCCAATCCAACATAGTGACAAGGGGGGAAAATGTCCTTTAACATAATTGAAGAAATAATTATCCCTTAGGCTTAGACCTTCAATTGTCCCTTAAACCTTTGATTGTTTCCAATGCTTAGTTTCGTCTAGCACCACAGCTGAGATTGATAATGGTTCATGGCAGTGGTGGGTTTCAAAAATTGGTCGAACCTACTCTGTGAGTGTGGCCTCTTTTGTGGGAGTGGCTTGCCGCCCATGTGACCAGATGGGAGTGGCTTGCCGCCCATGTGACCGGATATGAAGATGCCGACGACACTTGTCAGAACCACCTTAAATTACCTCACACACAGCACTGGCATGCATAAGAATAGGATGTAAACTTGTTTTTTAAAAGGCATCTTTGGTTTGCGTTAAAACAACTTCAACACACGCAATGTTCTGATTGCTCCACAAACGCAGTAGTCATCCTTACCTTTCACAGAGGCACTGAGTTTTATAAATAGGAGCATGATAGTGTGGAATAATCATATCCAAGGACCAGTGGTGGGTTTCAAAAAATGTTGGAACCTCTTCTGTAGGTGTGGCCTGCTTTCCAGGTCCACTGGTGGAACCTCTTCTAACCGGTTCGGTAGATTTGACGAACCGGTTCTACCGAATAGTTGTTTATTATTTATTATTTATTATTTTTACAAGGCAGCAAACATAACTAATCCTCCTTCCTCCTTGTATTTTTCCCCACAACAACCATCGTGTGAGGTGAATTGGGCTTAGAGAGTGACTGGCCAAGGCTCACCCAACTAGTTTTCATGCCTGTAAAAAATAATAAAGGCAGGATATAAATAAATACATGCATCCATACATCCATCCATCTATCCATCCATCCATCCATCCATCCATCCATCCATCCATCCATCCATCCATACATCCATACATACATACATACATACATACATACGAGAATTTAGGTAGCATAGCTTGTCCTAATTGTTTCCTGATTTTGTAGTGTTGTTCAGTAAAATGATGCCCTCAGTATCCTATGGTGGAGAGTTTGATGTGAGAAGTGACATTGTGAATTTTGATGATGATATCTAAATTCTGGTGGGAGAGCAAGAAAATAATAGGCCATTAAAGACCCCCATCTCCTTTTTTTATTAAAAGTTTTAATAAGTTTTACAATTATATACCTTTCCCCTTCCCTCCCTCGCCCCCAATCCCACATCCCCTCCCACCCTCCCCCCCCAATCTCCCAGAGCAAATACAGGGTATAAACATTTAGCAATCATACACTAAAATAAACTAACTAACTTTAGCATCATCCCTCGCTTGTACTTTTAACTCCCCTTTTGTAAAGCTAACTTTGGATAAGTTGTAACATTCCTTGTTCATTCATTCATTCATCCGTTAACTGAAATTTCTTAGTCCCATATTTATTTTGAATGTAGTCAATCCATCTTCTCCATTCCAGCTTGTATTTCTCATCTGAATGGTCCTTGAGGTATGCTGATATTTTAGCCATCTCTGCTAAGTTTGTTACTTTTAACGTCCATTCTTGAATGGGAGGCAATTCTTCCTTCTTCCAGTACTGCGCCACCAACAATCTCCTTAAATGTAGACTGGAGACATTGCAGTTACAAATAGAAACCTGGGTAAGAGAAATGTACCCAATTTTGGAGGCATCCTTAGTGCTGCGGAGATGTACTTCAAACATTGGAGGGGACCTAATAAAGAAGTGATTCACAAACTAAATTTGGTTTTGGGAGGCTTTTAGATAAAGAATACTTTCAAACCACAATTTTAAAAAAATATATATGGCCATTGGGATTTGAACTAAAGTTTTTGGAGGTTTATGTATATGCAAGTATGCTGTTCTGGTTAAGGTGGACTAGCCCTGAAGATCTAGTTTCAAGCCCTTTCTCACTCACAGAAGCAGCAGCTATTGTCTTTCAGCCCAATCCTAGCGTGACCCGTCAAAAGCGCGGACGCCAAAAGCGTGATCGACAAAATTGTGCCTTTGACGTCATCACAGCGCGACGAAAAAGATCGAAAAATTCAAATAAAAATTAATAAAAATTAAATTAAAGCAAGCCGATTCACATAAAGGTAAGGGTTAGGTTTAGGGTTAGGGTTAGGGTTAGGGTAAGGGTTAGGGCTAGCTTTAGAGCGTTAGCGTTAGCGTTAGGGTTAGGTTAAGGGTTAGCGTTAGGTTTTTCGTTACTTTAACGGTTAGGTTTAGGGTTAGGTTTAGGGTTAGGTTAAGAGTTAGGTTTAGGGTTAGGTTTAGGGTTAGGTTTGGGGGGCTTAGGGTAAGGTTTACGCTTTATTTTTACATTTTTCGAACTTTTTCGTCGCGCTGTGATGACATCACAGCGCGCTTTTGTCGAGCACGATTTTGTCCTACGCGCTTTTGTGGTGGAACCAATCCTAGGATTGTTGCTATGATAAAACTGGAAGATAGATTTCAATGTTCAGTTTGATCTAATGGTTAAGGCACCAAACTAGAAACTGGCAGACCATGAATTCTAGTCCTGCCTTAGACATGAAAGCCATAATGGGCTGGGCTGGGAGACCAGTCTGGGCTGGACCATGGGCCGGTCCATCTTTCTCAATCCAGCCCACCCCACAGGACTGCTGTGTGGCAAATAGGAGTATTAGTTATATTTGCCACTTTGAACTATTTATAAAAACAATAAAGGTGAGATTAAAAAAAATAACTTCTCTGTTGCAGCTCCAGCCCTCTGGAACGAGCTCCCTGTTGAGATCCGGATCCTTACTACCCTCCCGGCCTTCCGCAAAGCCACCAAGTCCTGGCTGTTCCAGCAGGTTGGGGGGGGGGGGGGGGGCTGAGAAGCATCTACCTCCACGGAAATTGTGAATGTTGGTTTTGTTTTTAATATGTTGTCTTTGTCTCGTTTCCCCCCTTTCCCTTGTCTTTTGTGAGCCGCCCGGAGTCCTCCGGGAGTGGGCGGCATACAAGACAAATAAATAAATAAATAAAATAAATACAAATAAACGCAGAGGCTGTCTGCACTCTGGGAGGAAAGAAAGGATACAACTCCAGCAAATAAATACACATATTTTTTTCTCTTAAAAAAAGAAAACCTCTCGCAAACGGTGAGAATCTGAGAGAAATTTCTCTTTTGAAAAAAAAAAAAACCAGCATGGACGATTCATTTAAAAACAAAAACATTTGGGGGGATAACGCAAAGGTGTTCTGCTCGCTAGCAGCTGAAGAAGCCTATTCAAAGCAAAATCCTTATCGTCACTCCCGTCTTCCCCATCGGCAGCATATCTGCTCTTTCTTTTTCCCTTCTTTAATTCCTGGGTATTCTAGAAGAAAAATTGTAATGACTTCCTAAGGGTTAACAGAATAACAAGGATGTTGGGGGGGGTGGAAGAAGAGGAGGGGAGAGAGAGAATTATGGTAGGGATTCCCCCCCCCCTTATTGTTGTTTCTTAGGAATGCTAAGCCATAGGAAGGACCTAAGCTTTGTTTTTTTTGCCCTGTCATTCTAAAGGAGGTGAGGGTGGATTAGAATGGCCCTGTGGGGCCTCAGTGGAGAACCCCTGTAGGTAGAGCCGGCCTTTCAATCTTATGACCAACGGAGCTGAAACGAAAAATGCGGGCGGGCAGGGTTCCCACGTTCTTTGACAGTTTCCTGCTGCAGATAGAGTCCCCTCCTCTCTCTCCCTCTCCCTCTCTCTTTCTCTCCCCTGGCCAAAGAATGGGTAATTTGCCTCCCTTCCTCCTGGATACGGACGCTCAGATATTATTGGGCAAGGCGCAAGTGAGAACCTCTTCTAACCTTAATCCAACGCCAATAATTTCGCTTGAGGATTCTGGGGGAGCAATTATTTTTCCTGGCGACAATGACGATCAAACGGGCCCTAATGGACAGAGGCAGAGAGGTCACCTCAATTTTCCCTTAGTTTCCAGCCAGACAATATGTGGACTTTGTGAAAGGCCAAGAGTTCCTTTTCTCTGTGGCCCTTTGCTCTCCCTGCTACAAACGTTGTCAATTATTTTGTTACAGAATTAATGTGGCATTGTCTGGGCTTCCTCTGGGCATGTGTGTGTGTGTGTGCCGATTGACAAATATTATATAAATAGGGATTTTTTAAAAAGATTTTTTTTCCCCCGATTTGCGGCAATAAGGGTTGAGCCAAAGTTGGGAAATGGTTTGCCAAATCCCACTCTTATTAAATGCTTAACTTTCTCCCACTCAAAGTAAAAAAAAAATGCTTAATTTTATCCAATTACGTTTCCTAATTTTTGTAACGCTGCTCATTATAAGTGTGAATTGATTTCTTGTTGTTACTGCTATGTTTCTTCCTGAAGCCTTATGCAAGCAAACTTGTGCTTTAGTATAAAAGAATTAGGGGAATTTTATGTCCATCTGCCCAAAATAACATTATATAGTCACCTATTCCAAAGATAAAATATTCAAAGAACTTGAATGTTCAGGTCATTTAACAAACATGATTGAATACAAAAATAATTATATGTCCTCTCAGACAACCTTCATGGAATGATCTGATTTATACTAATTATGACATTGACAGATTTGAGTACTTATTATTATAGATGGCAAAATAGGAATAAATATAGCAAAATTATTACACTTTAATCATCAATTATCAGGGTTATTTTTCTCTTGACAAATAACCAATTATGTGGATATTTTAAGTTTGTAATTTTTTTTTTTTAAAAGGGCTTCACATGGCAAATAAATGTTTTCCCTGAAGAATTTATTTGGATTCGACAGAATTCATTGAAAATGTGTATTTTTTAATCTTAAAAAGCTTGCTGGTTTTGCCACGTTGATGTGCTTGCATAACTTTCAAATTTATAGTCAGGAAGCTTTGGAATTAAAATTTTATTGTTTTTTATTATTTTGCATAATTGGAAGTGATCGTGTGAATGGATGAGAGCCTGAAACTATTTACAGGACAGATACCTTAAAAGCACCTCTTATGTTTACATATCCTGCTCTTCCCACCCCTTCTTCTCATTCATCTTCTAATGTTAGTGAAGCAAAGAAAATGAATCTGAATATGAGCCAGCAGTATAATATGGCTGCAAAAAAAGGGTAAATGTAATTTGAGGCTGCATCTCAGAGGTGGGTTCCTATCAGTTCGTACCAGTTCAGTAGAACCGGTTCGTCAAATCTATCGAACCGGTTAGAAGAGGTTCCACCAGTGGACCCGGAAAGCAGGCCACACATACAGAAGAGGTTCCAAAGATTTTTGAAACCCACCACTGGTCCTTGGATATGATTATTCTACACTATCATGCTCATATTTATAAAACTCAGTGCCTCTGTGAAAGGTAAGGATGACTACTGCGTTTGTGGTGCAATCAGAACTTTGCGTGTGTTGAAGTTGTTTTAACGCAAACCAAAGATGCCTTTAAAAAAATAAGTTTACATCCTATTCTTATGCATGACAGTGCTGTGTGTCAGGTAATTTAAGTTTGTTCTGACAAGTGTTGTCGGCATCTTCATATCCGGTCACATGGGCGGCAAGCCACTCCCATCCAGTCACATGAGCAGCAAGCCACTCCCACAAAGGAGGCCACACCCACAGAGTAGGTTCAAACAATTTTTGAAACCCACCACTGCTACATCTGCAGAATTTCCATATCGCGGGAAGTAATTGTTCCTCCTCACTTGAGTACTATGTTTTGTTCTCAGCACTACAGCTTAAGAAAAAAATATATATCAGTGGAATTGGAAGAGTAGTAAAGAAGGGCAGCATAACCAGAAACCTAGACCCAACATAGAAGAAAGCGGGTATGTTTAGCTTTGAAGAAACAAAGGCATTCTTCAAATACCTGAAAGGATATCATGTATGTGGATGTCCACAAAGAAGAAGGTCAAACTTTGCTTTGACTTATTCCACACAGAATAATGGATTTAACTCTAAGGAAGAGAAGTTTTAATTGAATGTTAGAGGTGGGGATGGGGGGGCGGGAATCATAACTGCAAAAGCTGGTGGAACCAATTACCAATAGAAAGGGTGAGGCTGGCGCTTCCTCTTCATTGATATATTAAGTTGGAGGCTAAAAACCATGTCGGAAGCATCACCCAATAATGGTAGACTTCTTAAATTGGAAACTTAGGCTGCCACAAGTTATGAGAAGCCCTTGTCATCACGACTTCATTTCAGAGTTAGGGTCAGGCTTACATAGAAGTCACAACCTTTGACCCGGACAGGCACTGCCTAATCTTCGGTATATGCAGCCTGAGTCTAGATATCAGTGATGAAGGAAAGGTAGTTTGCTTTTAAAGCCCACTACCTTAAGTGCTCTTAAAGATGCTTTTATGTTGCTCGAACTATTTCAAAGTTGTGTTGAAGGAGACATTCTGGTGGACTAAGGCTTAAATTAGGTTTTGGGTCTACCTCCAAAAAGGCAGTTCTCTTTTTGCATTTTTATAACAAAGTAGCTCCAGCTCGTGTTGGACAACAGGGCTTGACATAAATGCAGTCAGGGATATAGTACAGGCATGGAAATTCCAAAGCAAAATAATTTCCTAATCTAGGAATTGCTGAATTCCAATTCCTTGTTGTTTGGTGCTATGGAACAAACCTAAGCATGGTTGATTTCGGCTCCAACTCTCAAAGTGGTCAAATAAAGACCACCTACTGCCAATTACCTCCACTCGACCAATTAGATCCCATAGATTAGGCCTCCTCCGAGTTCCATCTGCCGGTCAATGTCGACTGGCAACCACGTGGAAGAGAGCCTTCTCGGTGGCAGCTCCGACCCTATGGAACGATCTCCCCGTGGAGATTCGTACCCTCACCACCCTCCAGACCTTCCGCACAGCCCTTAAAATCTGGCTATCCCATCAGGCCTGGGGTTAAAGATCGTAACCCACCCGAATTGTATGAATGTTGTGCTTTTAATGATGTACTGTCTTATGTGTTAATTTGTTTGTTTTCCCCTCCTTTCGAATTGTAAGCCGCCCTGAGTCCCCCCAGGGAAAAGGGCGGCATATAAATAAACTACTCAAATACTCAAATCTGTAATGTTTATGGCTATTTGGGGACTTCAAACTAGCTCTTCCAACTCTGAAATAAAGCAATTATTCTCAAATTGTGAGTTTAGTTGCCTTACCACAAGGACTGGCTCCAGTGGTGGGATTCAATTTTTTTTACTACCAGTTCTGTGGTTTGGTGGGCGTGGCATGGCTTGGTGGGCGTGGCATGGCTTGGTGGGCGTGGCAGGGGAAGGATACTGTAAAATTTCCATTCCCTCCAGATCAGCTGGGACTTGGGAGGCAGAGAATAGATGGAGGTGGGGCCAGTCAGAGGTGGTATTTGCCGGTTCTCCGAACTACTCAAAAATTCCTCTACCGGTTCTCCAGACCTGGTCAGAACCTGCTGAATACCACCTCCGGCTGGCTCGCTCTTGAACTCAGGGATGAGATCTTGTGCCATGGGGCACTTTACAAATTTGCAGGCTTAGGCAACCTCACATAATCTGTCCTTATTGGACAAGCAAACTGAGGTTTATTATCACCATGCCGGTCTGGTTGTCGGTTGGCTTACAAAGGCAGAAATTATTTGACCTTGTTCTCTTCCTGACCCCTCAGAAAATATATATATTTTTTAAATGTCCAGGTGATCATTGTTGAATTATTTATGGTTAATTGTGCAAAACAGGGATGGAAAAGGAGAAAGAAAACTCACGGTTACAAATAATTGACAACAATATTGTTTCTGTTTGGCCTCTGGAATTCAGCTCAAGATGTTATCTCCAGAGAGCGATGGATTCCAGCAGGAGGAATATTTCCTACTAGTGTTTTGTGATGCTTCTGGAGAACAAAGATTCCTCAGTGCACAGCTCAAGAAAAGATCATACCTGGGGAGAGTGGAGCAAGTGTGGCAAATGAATGCAATCATTGCTTTTCCACAGGGTGGTGAAAAATTCTGGCCATGGATATATTCTGGCCACACAGTATATATATCCTATCCATTGCCAGAATTTTATATCTATATAAAATCAATGGAAATGGAAAATGATACCATGAAGCTAGGTGATTCAATGTCCAAAGGTCCTCTTATGTAGCCATTATGTTCTTTAAAAACATCTTGCAGACTTCTTTTAATGCAGGGAATGTTCATAGGGAAAACCTAAATGCAAACTCCATTCTTTCTTCTTTGAAGCATATCAGTCAAAACATGACAATGTTTTGAAGTCTTTATTCAATTCTTCTTACTGGAAAAGCTGCAGAAGTAGAGTCCCCTTTTTTTGGCCATAAATAGCAGCTGGTAAAAGAGAAAAGGACAAGAAATTGTTGGGCTCTTCGGGATCTTCTGTGCATTGTTTACCTTCAAGCCCTGTGGTCTACCTGAGGCTGCTCCGGGTCACACACAGCCTTCGTTCTTGAAGAGGCTTCAGAGAACGTGTTTCTGTGGCCTCCACAACCTCAAAACAAATCAATCGAAAGCACCCCCTGGTCTCCAAAAATTTTCAGAGGCTCCAAAGGTTGTGCAACACCACACCAAATTCTTGTGTGGCTTCTGCAGCCACATATAATGACACAAGAATGGGGTGTGCTTTTGAGAATAGTTGCTGGGTCTTGGTGAAGACTGGCATGTCACTCAAAACTTTGTACCATGTTACCTTTTCACAAGGCTTGATTACTGCAGCGCACTCTACATGGGGCTGCCCTTGAAGAGTGTTTGGAGACTACAGTTGGTCCAGAATGCAGCCGCGCGAGCGATATCGGGTGTACCTCGGTACACCCATGTTACACCTATCCTCCACGAGCTGCACTGGCTCCCTATTGGTCTCCGGGCGTGCTACAAGGTGCTGATGATTACCTTTAAAGCCCTACATGGCCTTGGACCTGGATATCTGAGAGACCGCCTCCTGCTACATACCTCCCAACGGCCAATAAGAACTCACAGGCTAGGCCTCTTCTGAGTGCCGTCGACTGAACAATGCCAGCTGGTGACCCCTTGGGGGAGAGCCTTTTCTGTAGCTGCTCCAGCTCTGTGGAACGATCTCCCCGCAGAGATCCGGACCCTTCCCACTCTCGCGGCCTTCCAAAAAGCCACCAAAACCTGGCTGTTCCGGCAGGCCTGGGGCTGTTGATCTATGAATCAGGTCCAGCCCCCAGCTAAGCCGAATGTATGTTGTGTTTTTTAAACTGTTTTCATTTCTTCCCTATTTGTTATTTTATTTTATCTCGTATTTGTAAGCCGCCCGGAGTCTTACGGGATTGGGCAGCATATAAGATTATTAAATTACGAATTACGAAGCATGTCATAAATTCGCCATCCCTGCTCTAGTGTTTAAGGCAGGGATCGTCAGTCCCCATTCCATGGACCAGTACTGGTCCACAGCCGGTTGGAAACCAGGCCACGCAAGCAGCACGAGAGTGTAGGAACCTTCATTTGTGCATACACAGCATCTAGGTTGGGTGCGCAAAAAGAATTGCCACCATCACCCACCACGAATCCATGGAGCCAAAAGGTGGGGGGACCACTAGGTTAAGGCACCAGGATAGAAGCCAGGGAGTAATGCGTTCAAATCCTGCCTTAGGCAGAAAAGATGGCTGAGGGACCTTGGGCCAGTCACTCTCTCTTAGCCCAAGCCTGTTATGGAGAAAAAAGGAGGAAGGAATATTAAGTATGTTTCAGAGGTGGGTTCCTACCAGTTCGCACCTATTCGGTAGAACCGGTTCGTCAAATCTACCGAACCGGTTAGAAGAGGTTCCACCAGTGGACCCGGAAAGCAGGCCACACCTACAGAAGAGGTTCAAAAAAAATTTGAAACCCACCACTGGCAAGGATCTTGTAACTTGACAGCTTTAAGACTTGCATGCTTCAATGCCAGAGTTTCTGAATAGCTACTTGGACCGACCTAAGTACTAATTCATAATTTCATATCCGGTCACATGGGTGGCAAGCCACTCCCATCTGGTCACACGGGTGGCAAGCCACTCCCACAAAGGAGGCCACACCTACAGAGTAGGTTCCAACAATTTTTGAAACCCACCACTGGTATGTTTGCCATTTTAAGTTATTTCTATAAATAATAAAGATGGGATAAATGAGTAAATAAAATACGTCCTCTGTCTTGGTGGCAGATGTTCAATAATTTACTTACCCGATGGAAGTCCATTGTGACTCCCTTGTGTATTGCAGCGGTGTAAAAGATGAGCACTGGAAGATTATTATGTACTTATTTCATAGTCTATTTCTGATGCTTCGATGTAGGTACAAGTCAAAGGCGGCTTGCAGCTGAGCATTGCAAGATGAATATCTAAAGGCAGCAAGAGTAACCAACGTGCAAAAATATAATAGCATGGCTAGCAGCATTAAAACTGCTTCCTTGGTCATTTAAAAGGATCCGGTTCATAGGATAATGAAAAGAACATCATGTTACAGTAAATTTAAAGACAAATAGAATAATGACAGTACACCAAGCATCTGGAGATACGGATCCTGATCTATATAAAATCCAGAGCACATGTGGCTGATACCAACCAAATGCTGTTCCTGGGACGATGTAATGGAAAACCGGGAAATTCATTCATCTGACCTGGGTGACCTTACCAAATGAGATTTTAAAAAAAAGGAATAGCTGGAACTGCATGCCTCTACTGGAAATGATTACTTTCCTTTCATTTAAAGAAAAAGGAAAGGCTATGACATAATTTAATAAACAAATGCAGGCAATTGCAAAGCATTTTCTTGTGGTGAGGATCATCTTGGGAGATAAAAGTTGCTGGAAAAAAGTTCATCCACATTCAGCAAAAATGTATTTCCTCAATGGGCTAGTGGGTACAATAAAAATGGATTTATCTGTTTATCTATTCCACAGCAAAACGTAATATAATGCACGCACACACAAACACATATCCCTATATATGTAAGTTTTGATGACTTTCCAAAATAATAATAATAATAATAAACCACCCTGAATTCCTGAGGATTGCTGGTAGAATAAAAACATGACATGGTGTTACATTGCATTACTGGCAAACTATTCTGAGGTGGTAAGTCCTGTATGCTGGCTGAACATAGGTGAAACTCATGGCACGACAAAACCGCGAAGCCCTTATCCGCGGAGACATAAGCACATCGTTAAGCCGCGACGTCATCACCGCGCGTCATCACCGCCGCGACAACAGCACGGCAACAGAAGGGCGCTTTAAAACGGCGCCGCGGCAGAAAGCCGATTTCAATTAAGGTAAGGGTTAGGATTAGGTTTAGGGGTTTGTTTTAGGGTTAGGTTTAGGGTTAGGTTTAGGGTTAGGTTTAGGGTTAGGTTTAGGGTTAGGTTTAGGGTTAGGTTTAGGGTTAGGTTTAGGGTTAGAGTTAGGGTTAGGTTTAGGGTTAGGTTTAAGGTTAGGTTTAGGGTTAGGGTTAGGGTTAGGGTTAGGGTTAGGGTTAAGGTTAGGGTTAGGGTTAGGGTTAGGGTTAGGGTTAGGGTTAGGGTTAGGTTTAAGGTTAGGTTTAGGGTTAGGTTTAGGGTTAGGTTTAGGGTTAGGTTTAGGGTTAGGTTTAGGGTTAGGTTTAGGGTTAGGTTTAAGGTACTGAGTGCTTGGGAATGCATGGATTTGCCCTCCGCGATTATGTCATTGCGGTAGGGTCGCATTTTTCCTTAGCGCTTAGAACGGTGCTTATATCTCTGCGGATAAGGGCTTCGCGGATTTGTGGTGGAACCGGTGAAACTAGTTACAGTCTGAATAAAAATATGACATTTATTTGAAGTATGAAGCTGATGTTAACAAAACCACAGCAGTTTCTATGTCTGGGATTCACTTTAGTATCCCGATGAACTACCATTCTCAGCATCTCTTTGCAGTGCTAGCTGAAATTTCTGGGATCTGCAGTCAGTTTTTATCTCTTGAACTGTATGACAATACTTGCCATTCTCAAGGAAACAGCAGCTTCAGCTGGCCAATAAGATAAAAATTCAGATTTAGCATCTCCAAAATCAAAATCATGAACGGGAGTGTGTAGAGTCACACACATTTGTCAGCTATTCAGATCTCCATCAATCCCATTCAATTAATATTTGGGACCAAGTGTTTCCTCCCTGAATTTAGCAAATGTCAGCGTCTTTACGGAGGCTAACCATCCATGCAATGATCAGGCTACTTTAAAAGCTGGATAGAGTGATCCTCAGTAACAAAGCAGTAGATACCTTATCAATGGCTATTGAGTCATCTTCTTGAGGTTTTGGAAGCACGAGCATTTAGCAGTAGAAATTTCAAAGACGTTGCTACATTTTCAGAAAATGCCTCCTTAGCAGCATCAAAATATTCACAATATGTTCCTAGCCCTAAAGAGGAATTACTATTTTTTCCATTCAACTTGACGCTTGCACTACGCTACCTCAAAAATAATTGATTTAAAGTTTCCGATGTTATTCTGCATGTTTTAAAAATCATGGAAGAAAAGAGAAGTTGAGTGAGTGATCATCATAATGAATAAAGCAGAATTCTTGTGACCAATAAGAGGCCGGGGAGAGTGGGGGGACTAAGAAAAAATATAAAGAAAATATTGTGGACTAAATTGGTAGGGAAGTTATACATCCCAACTCATGGCAAGAAAGACTGGATGTTTTATTTCCTCAGTAGAATCAGCTAGAATCACATAATTAAAAGGAGACATTTGAAAAACTGAGTCCACTGCCTTTTTAATGCAGGAATCCAAATTAAGGTATCCCATACAGATGACTTTCTAGACTCTACTTAAACACTTCCAATAAAGTGGAGTTTACCAGCTCTCTGGTAATTGATTGTTCTCCTGAACCATACATGTCAATGTAACCATGTAACTATCAGGGGTGGGTTCCTGCCAGTTCTAACCTCTTCTATAGAAGAAGTTCCACAAATCTACAGTGCCATTTAGAACCGGTTCCAGCTCCCTCCCCCTGCCCGTCCGAACATCATCAAGATGAAGAGCAAGAGGAGGAATTCTGGGAGTTGAAGTCCACAAGTCTTAAAGCTGTCAAGTTTGAACACCCCTGGGGGTTTTTTTCTAAAGGGTTAGGGGTGCAAGTGTCTTGTAACTTGACAGCTTTAAGACTTGCATGCTTCAAATGCCAGAGTTCCTGAGCTAACATTTTGGTTGCTAAGCAAGAGCGTTGTTAAGTGAGTTTCACCACATTTTACAAATTGGCCACACCCAGCCAGTCACATGACCAGCAAGCCACTCCCCCAAAGCAGGCCACACCTACAGAAGAAGTTCTAACATTTTTGAAACCCACCACTGGTAAACTATACATGTCCTAGCCACTGAGCCCCACCTACCCAGATGGTCATTAGGGCAGAGAACCGGTTGTTAAATTATTTGAATCCCACCACTGATGTGGTCCACTCTCCTCTCCCATTGTCCCATAGCTCCACTTCCAGCTCTGTAACGTGAGGTCAAGGCCAGTCTTAAAGTGGTGTACCAACAACCGCTCTGGCCAGCCCCATAGCTTGCCAGATGGCCTGCAGAACTCCCTTATATAGCAATAGCAATAGCAGTTAGACTTATATACAGCTTCATAGGGCTTTCAGCCCTCTCTAAGCCGTTTACAGAGTCAGCATATCGCCTGCACAGTCTGGGTCCTCATTTCACCCACCTCGGAAGGATGGAAGGCTGAGTCAACCTTGAGCCGGTGAGATTTGAAGCGCCGAACTGCAGATAACAGTCAGCTGAAGTGGCCTGCAGTACTGCACCCTAACCACTGCACCACCTCGGCTCATATAAACAGCTGGAAGGACGTAGAGGATTACGGAATGGCAATCCCAGGCTGCCAGGCACACCAGGGCTGACACTAAGGCCATAAATTGTCCTTTCTGCCACTACCTTTACCCTTTCAGTCTTATAACTGAACAGTCGTTTTATACAGTGATGCAGATTTCATTCTAGGCTGCAGTTACACTCAGAGGGTTTGGCAGAATGACCTAAACGACCTGGTTTAATAACAACATACTACAAATCTGACAACAAAAAGAGACCTGCTATAATGGCATATATGAAAGCTGTAAATACTGATATTGTAGAAAAGTTTAATGATCCCTGATGCTTTATTTCTATCCATTTATTATGCTATAGATATAAATACAAATATAAATTGATTTTATGAAGCCAAGTTGGCACTGACTTTTAGTGATGATCTATTTTTCAACCTGACGAGCTGTCCCTAATCTGATCTTTTAAGTGCACCCATTGCAGCTAGTTGTTGCTCATCCTCTTCTTTCTTCTTCTTCTACCTTTCCCAGAATTAGAAACTTCTCCAGCTAGGAAGATGGATCTCCCCACCCAGACATACATCGATATACTTCCCGCTGCTGAAACTTGAAAGTTATCATATATGGGAGACATCCACCATTTTGTCCCAAGAACAGTAATCCTATGAGGCAAGTTGTGCTAAGAAAATGGAAATGGACCAGTGGTGGGTTTCAATTTTTTTTAGAACCTCTTCTGTAGGTGTGGCCTGCTTTGTGGGAGTGGCTTGGCAGCCATATGACTGAGTGGGCATGGCCAACTTGTAAAATGTGGTGAAAATCACTTAACAACACTCTTGCTTAGCAACCAAAATGTTGGCTCAGGAACTCTGGCATTTAAGTTTGCAAGTCTTAAAGCTATCAAGTTACAAGACCCTTGCACCCCTAACACTTTAGAAAAAAAAACCAGGGGTGTTCAAACTTGACAGCTTTAAGACTTGTGGACTTCACTTCCCAGAATTCCTCCTCCAGTCATGTTGGCTAGGAACTCTGGCATTGAAGTGTGCAAGTCTTAAAGCTGTCAAGTTACAAGACCCTTGCATGCCTAACCCTTTAGGGAAAAAAACCCAGGGGTGTTCAAACTTGACAGCTTTAAGACTTGTGGACTTCAACTCCCAGAATTCCTCCTCTCGCTCTTCATCTTGATGATGTGTGGACAGGTGGGGGGAGGGAGCTGGAACCGATTCTAAATGGCACTGTAGATTTGTGGAACCTCTTCCATAGAAGAGGTTAGAACTGGCAGGAACCCACCCCTGAAATGGATCAATGTCACTTAGGCAATTGCATGATCAATTGGGAACTCAAAGTTGGGTTTAAGTTAATTAACTTAGTCATAACACTACAGAATCGTTTGTAAATAGCAAGAAATTTGTTGTTCCAAAGTGAACCTCTATTTTGAAGAATCACTGCAAACATAAAGAAAAAATTTAGACCTTTGTATGCGTTCATTTTTGGCAGACTTCATAAACAACTTTCTTTTCCATTTTTTTGGTACATTTTAGTATCAAGACATGCCCATCTTAAAAAAAAAACATTTTCCAAAATAATTTTTTATCTCTTTGTCACTGAAAGATGGTGGCAGCCATTTTCAGTTCACACAGAATCCTCATTAATCGCCACAATTAAAGAATGCTATTAATATTAAGCAAAGCTTCTAATTTGGATAAAACCACCACCTGTGCTTAGCTGAAAATGGAAAATGGATGGGTCCTTCTGATCTCATCATACAGGGAGAAGACACCAGAGGGAGAAAACAGGTTTAAATGTATATAAAACAGAACTATGATTTCGACTAAGACAAAAATCCCATCTCTTTTCTGTCTCACAGGCCCCTTCGATAAGAGACCAGCTATTATCCTAAACTTCTAGTCTAGGGTAATCAAGGCAGCCACATAAAACATAAATAAGTAAAGCGGCGGAGCAATTAAAGCATAATTAAATGCATAAATCAATATTTCATTGCATAAAAATCCAAATGAGGATAGCTGAGCAAACCTGACCCACTCAAACCCTGCTCCATGCTATCCCAGAGCAGTAGACCCAAGAGCAAAGCTACCAGCTGCTGATAATTTGTCTGCATGCTCCAAGAACAGGTTCACAGTTGTAGAACAAATCTCTCCTTGTTTATGGCTGAGTGATCCCTTAGTCAGCTGTACAGAAATATGCACAAGCTAATTGGAATGGTTCTCCCCCACCCTCCCTTGCCCATTCCAGAAGGAAGTCCAAGACCTATTTCAAACGTTGGGGAGCGTATTGTCCAATGGTATGTTCTAGATAATCTCTGCAGTGGCAGAGCCTTGCCAATTTGGCCTGGGCTTGGAAGCTATGGAGAATTGGAAATGATAGGGAGAGGACAAGGGAATATCGGGAGTGTAGGTGAGACTGGGCTCTCGAGAAAAACATTCTGGAAGAAGACAAATGCAAACTGCTTCCTTTACACTTGCCAAGAAAATTGCATGAAATCAATATTGATTAGAGAGAAAATATCTGGTGGTCAAAGAGTCCTAAAATATTGGCACAAAGAAAGAATGTAGCAGATAGCAGTTAGACTTATATACCGCTTCATAGGGCTTTCAGCCCTCTCTAAGCGGTTTACAGAGTCAGCCTATTGCCCCCAACAACAATCCGGGTCCTCATTTTACCCACCTCGGAAGGATGGAAGGCTGAGTCAACCCTGAGCCGGTGAGATTTGAACAGCCGAACTGCAGAACTGCAGTCAGCTGAAGTAGCCTGCAGTGCTGCATTTAACCACTGCACCACCTCGGCTCTTATGAAAGATGAAAGAAGGTGGCAAGAGCAAAAGGAGAGCAAAATACATGATCAAATACATTATTAGTTGTTGGAGCAAATCAATATGGAAGTGAAAGTTGGACTTTGAAGAAGCAGGACAGAAAAAGTATGGATGTCATAAAAACTTTCGCTTTGGAGAAGACCAGTGACGTATTAACCATTAAGCAGACTAAGCACGTGCTTAAGGCACCACAGGCCCAAGATGGCACCACAAATCTGAGAAAGGGGGGAAAAATGAAGATTTGTACAGTATGTACAAAGAAGGGGTTTGTCAAGATTTGTCATTCCTTAGGGCACCATGAGCCATAATCTGCCACTGGAGAATACTGCTGAGTATACTGTGGACAGCCAAGAAAACAAACTGATGGATCAACAGACAAATCAATCCAAAATTCCTTACTCAGGGAAGAAATTACTTAACTACTGCAATGCGCTCTACATGGGGCAGCCCTTGAAGAGTATTCGGAGACTTCAACTCGTCCAGAACGCAGCCGCGCGAGCAATTGTGGGTGCACCTCGGTACACCCACGTTACACCTATCCTCCGCGAGCTGCACTGGTTACCGATCAGTCTCCGGATATGCTTCAAGGTGCTAGTCGTCACTTATAAAGCCCTTCATGGTATTGGATCTGGGTACTTGAGAGACCGCCTGCTGCCAATTACCTCCCAAAGACCCATTAGATCACACAGGGTTGGCCTCCTCCGGGTTCCATCTACTAGCCAATGCCATCTGGCTACTACCCGGGGGAGGGCCTTCTCTGTGGCAGCTCCGGCCCTTTGGAATGAACTCCCCGCAGGGATTCGGACCCTCACCTCTCTCCAGGCCTTCCGAAAAGCCGTCAAAACCTGGCTTTGCCGGCAGGCCTGGGGGTGATGAGTTCCCTCCCCTCTCGACTTGTATGATTGTGTGACCCTTGCGTATTTTAATTATTTGTATTCGTTTTATGTTCCCCTTTTTTCTTTTCCCTTTTTGAATTGTTCGCCGCCCTGAGTCCTCCCGGAGAAGGGCGGCATATAAATAATAAAATTCATTGATTCATTCATTCAAGAAATTACCAAGCTGAAATTATCTAAGTTCAGATATATTACACAAATATCTACGGTAACTCTTGGGAGAAGAGGGTAATGTCAGGAAAGAGAAAAAGAAGATGACCAACAACAAGATGGATAGACTCAGTTACATCCATTGATGACTGGTGAACATTGGGAGACCTGAAAGAACATGTTAGGGAGAGATCTTCATGCATAAAATCTATATATGTGGTCGCTAGGAATCAAAACAACTTGATGGCACATCAACATCACCAGACTTATGTAATTATGCAGTAATTATACTTTAGTCATCATGCAAATTTCCACTCTCCTATAAATGAAAAAAGATCCATGTTGATAAAGTAGAAATGATACTTGCAGAAAATGTTATTCATTCCATTCTATGAATGGACAACTCCAGCTTCAGAGAAATCATCTAGTTAATATTCTGGATGGATTTCCCAGCACTTTGGAATTATAATTTATAATTATTACTGAGCTGCCTCTTATAGATTTATACCAGGGAGCATTATTTTTTTTTAAAAAAAAAACTATGTCCATTATATTTTCAGTTTTACTCAGTTTTACCTGGTCTCCTGTGAAAACTAAGTAATTAGCTGTAATGCCCAAGGAAATTGTGATGTATGTTTTTCAACTCTGGGCTCCATAAAACAAACCATTTTTTAAAAATCAGATTCAGAAACAGTTTGCGGTAGAGGATAAAAGTTTTCTGCTCAAAGAAAGGAAGTCAAAAGTGAAAATTCACTTTTGCCAGAGTAGGTTGTCAAATCTCTGCTCCAAGCAATTTATGGTTACAGGTGGTTTCTTATGTACTTTTAGCAACAGCACTTAGACTTATATACCGCTTTATAATACTTACAGAGTCAGCAAATGCCCTCCCCAATCTAAGTCCTCATTTTAACAATCTCGGAAAGACGGACGATTGAGTCAACCTTGAATCAGAACTGAACTGCTGACAGTTGGCAGAGTTAGCTTGCAATACTACATTCTAACCCCTGCACCACCATGGCTTCCTAGCATACCTTATCCTGGTGGGAGTAGCAAGTAGATGAATCTTTGCAAAGTTATGGAACGCTTTGCCCTATAAAGGAGTCTGTTCCCCTTCCCCGAACTCCGAACTACATACATACATACATACATACATACATACATACATACATACACACACACACACACACACACACACACACACACACACATATCTGTGGGTATTTGTGGCCGTGGTATGGCTTGGTGGGCATGGCAGGGGAAGGATACTGTAAAATCTCCATTCTCTCCCTACTGCAGGGGAAGGTTACTGCAAAATCCCCATTTCCTTCTGTTCAGCTGGGACTCGGGAGGCAGAGACTAGATGGGGGCGGCCAGACAGAGGTGGTATTTACCGGTTCTCCAAACTACTCAAAAAATTTTGAGTTCCGGTTCTCCAGAATTGCTCAGAACCTGCTCAATACTACCTCTGGATTAGGTATATGGCCAATTCAGTTTTTTTTTAAAACTCAATTCAGTTTTTTAAACTCAATTCTGTATGTACTGTTGTCGTAGAATAATTTTTCTTAGTGTTGTAACCTGCCATGAACCTTGCACTTTTAAGAGAAGGGTAGGAAGTCAATCCCTGATTAAATAAGCAAATAAGCATCTTTTAACATTGAGGGCTTTGCATTTAAATAGATGAACGTCCTTTCTTAGCTGCCCCCTAGCTCTAGAAAATCCAATTCTGACTTAATAAGGTTCCGCCAGCACTTGGCAGACGTTACGCTGGCAATGAAGAGCTTGCATCAGTCGGTCCGGCTTGATTTAACAGTAAGAGTTATATTCCAAAATAGTGTATCTTTCTATAGTCTCTCCTTACCATAGTGACATTTGGCATCACAAACAGCAGTGCTGACTACACTATGTGCCACCACATGAATAGACAATGTCAGTCTGGCATTAGCAGTTCAATCAAGCAATCAGTAAAGTGATGTTTAAAGACAGCTGATGCTTTCTTTTTTTTGCCAAGGATAGAGTTCTTAATAATCCTGCCCAATGGGTCTTATAATCTTAAGAAGCAGTGCATGTTATACAAATGCAATTATTTTTATACCCCTCTTTTCTTTTTATTTAAAGTCCTTCTCCACCAGGACAGGAATAAATTAGATTAATATTTTCCAATGGTCTATACTCAATGGTGGGAGTCAAATAATTTAACAACTGGTTAATGATTGCCCTAATGATTTCTTCCAGCAACTAGTTCACCAAATTGCTCAGAAAATTAACAACCGGTTCTCCCAAAGTGGGGCGAACTGGCTGTCAATGCTTATTTTAAAAAGTCCAGCACAAACCTAATCCTAATCCTGTTAGAAAATTTGATCTGAAATCCCGATTTTTCTATCACACTTCTCTTAATTTCAAGCTAATCTTATTTGGTGTGTGCTGTGTGAAACAGCCAAGACAATCCAAGTAGTTTATTGAGATCAAAAGATATTTTAGTCCCAAGAAACTCATCCGGATCTTGGTTACATTTAATTACACCATGGGTAATACAGATTAGTTCCAATTAGCACAAGGTAAAAGTTGTTCGAAATGAGCCTTCAGTCCAACAATAAGAAAACATTTAATGAACCATTCATTCAGTGGAACAATGGGCATATTTAAAGGTTTGAAGGAGATTACCAATTTCTCTAGATCCTACAGATTCTTAGTTTGATTGATTGAGGCAAGGATGGTAAATCTGTGATAAAATAGCTATTTCAGCATCTTTTAATACTGGTTCTATCTTCAGCTACTAGAAGTTGAAGTTCAGCAACATGGATAAATAAATAAAGGGAGACTAATATAGATCAGTATAGTATAGTATTATCAGCATAAATGCAACACAAATGTAACAAAGGCAACATAAAAAAATGGCTTTCTGCCTGGATGGCTCCTAGGATGAGTCGATAGACAGAAAAGGGAAGCAGTATGCTCCCTCCCATATTTGGGCATACCAGGGGTTGTGACACAATGCATACTTATTTCCCTGGCTTAGCTGATAAAGGAGGAGAGCCTGTGGCTTAGTGGCTAACACAACTTCCTGATATGTAATGTAATACAACCCAGATTCAATTCCCAGTAAGGGTATGGCTAGCAAGTGAGAGCTAAATAGCTTGATATGGATCTATACTAGCCTCCCTTTATTTATTTATCAGCACAAATGCAATATATGTGTGTGTGTGTGTGTGTGTGTGTATGTGTATGTGTATATGTATATGTATATGTTATATAATATATGCTAGATATATAATATATGCATACTAGAACTCTAATCTATATCTCTGTGTCTATCATCTATATCTGTCTGTCTGTCTGTCTATCATCTATATGTCTGTCTATCCGTTTGTTTGTGTGTGTGTGTGTGTGTGTGTGTGTATGTATGTATGTATACACACATACATACACACCATCTATATCTATCTGTGTCTGTCTGTCTCTATCCATCCATCCATCCATCCATCCATCCATCCATCCATCCATCCATCCATCTATCTATCTATCTATCATCTGTCTATCTCTTGTCTATCTATCATCTATGTCTGTCTGTCTGTCTGTCTGTCTATCTGTCTATTTTGAGTATAGCATATCGTATATGGACTAGCAACCTACAGTATATTAACATATATGTATTATATGCTAATACATATTATAGCTTTTTAATAAAAGGCTTAAACCAACCATATGCAGCATTCTCTGCTAGTATTAAAGATAGTAGCAATTAGTTCTTGTACATTTTATTTAGTGTGTACCACAAGTAAACCCAAGCTGAGATCTAATCTAGATACCACATTGTAAGCCAGAAGAAGGCTACTAGCATCCCACAAATTAAAAGGCCTACACCATATACTGATACACACTGGAACCAGCATTTCTTTAATACCAATAGCATTACTTTGGCATTGATTCGATTTAAAAACCAATAATTTATAAGACTGTCGTGCCTACTCAAAAATGATGCCAACATCCCACCCTTTCTGAACATGTTTCTGATGTTGCACAAATGTACAAAAGAGATGGAGTTTGATTCACAAGGATGTGATGTTGCTTTTTACAAAAGACTTCAATCTTGTGGTCACCTTGGAAACTAAACATTGTAAAGGAAATATGTATTCTAATGCTAATGATGGAATGCAGGGAAGAACCTTCCAGAGTGGGTTTAATAGGTAATGCAGCAAAGTTTTAACTTCTACTGGCTGCCGATAGGTTCTTGCCATCCTTTCTGTTGCTTTTGTCTGGTTTTGAGGTGGGAAATAAGCTTTTTTGACACAAAGAGGAAAACAAAACTTCGATGGGAAGATTCAGCAGAGTCCCCTTCCATTTACCAATCAACCATTCCGAAGTTTTTTTCATTTTGCATTTTTGATGTCTGCACCATTGTTTCCTTTGTAGTTCTACAAAGCACTCATATAAATCCCCCCTGACTTAAATTAATGGAAGTTTGAATTCCTCTGTTTGGGCTGGATCATTGGTAAAGTTTATTTTGAAAGAAAATGGGCGGCCGGGGGGGGGGGGAGAGACAGGGTGGGAGGAACCGGTAGGTTCACTCTTTAAAATAGCTTGGGGTCCGTTCCACGGGAGAAGCCTGAATGTGCAGCACTTCAGATTAGATCTGTAAGAGGTGCTTTGGAGCACATAGGAATGTGAACCTCGTCCGTATCTGTGACACCTTAAAGCAGCTGTTATTTTACTGGGATCAGAGACTTTAAGGTTTTGCAGACAGATATTACATTTGCAGCCCCCCGTATTCCTTTGGAGATCTAATCCAAAAGATTAAAAACTTATTCTCTACCAGTTCAAAACTAATTTTGGCTCTTTGTGATACCAGAATATCACTTGACATATTCGTAATTAGTCCATTCCTTCATTATAGGAACAGGGCCTCACAGATTTTGGATTTCAGGTCTCTTTACTGGAAAGGTGGCTTGAAGCCAGTGGTGGGTTTCAAAATTTTTTTAGAACCTCTTCTGTAGGTGTGGCCTGCTTTGTGGGAGTGGCTTGCCTGCCATGTGACTGGGTGGGAGTGGCTTGCCTGCCATGTGACCGGGTGGGAGTGGCTTGCCGGCCATGTGATCGGGTGGGAGTGGCTTGCCTGCCATGTGACTGGGTGGGAGTGGCTTGTTGGCCATGTGACTGGGTGGGTGTGGCTAACTTACAAAATGTGGTGAAACTCACTTAACAACGCTCTTGCTTAGCAACCGAAATGTTGGCTCAGAAACTCTGGTATTTGAAGCACGCAAGTCTTAAAGCTGTCAAGTTACAAGACCCTTGCACCCATAACCCTTTAGGAAAAAAACCTAGGGGTGTTCAAACTTGACAGTTTTAAGACTTGTGGACTTCAACTCCCAGAATTCCTCCTCTTGCTCTTCATCTTGATGATGTGCGGACGGGTGGGGGGAGGGAGGGAGCTGGAACCGGTTCTAAACGGCACTGTAGATTTGTGGAACCTCATCTGTAGAAGAGGTTAGAACTGGCAGGAACCCACCCCTGCTTGAAGCCCTCCCAATTTTCCTTCATCGGTACTACTTGTTCTGACCTAGGCTTCCTGATACAGTAAAAAGCACACTCTTAGCTCCAAAAACCCTCTTTTTATTTCAAAAGGCTGTGAATTATGTTCATTCACAGCCCATAATGAGTTCCAAATAGTAGTAAAGGGTTCTACAGCAGACTGCCAAAGTATTTCGGGATAAGGCTGATAAGCACCCACCTTTATCTTATTTGAAAATGCTGCTAAAGACTCAATTGGCAATTAGCTTGGCAAGGCCACATGGAGCAAAGAGTCCAAACGTATTTTTAGAAGGTAAACTGACCAGCATGAACCAATTTGCTTCCTGCAAAGGCTCCCGTGACTTTGCTCCTCCTTTATGTCTTGTGGGAGGGGCCAATCACCTCCAAGTCTTACTCCCGAGTCGTCCCTTCTGTCTTAACTGTTCTTGCCTTCTGGCAGCTCTCTGCATGCGTGCACTGGGCACAGGGGGAGCCTGTTCCTCTGCCTTGCTCTGTCCGACTCTGGAGGCTCCAGAGGCAGCCCATAACTCCCAGATGGCCCTGGCCCCCTCTCTGCCTCCGACGCAGAGCCCTCGTCCGAGCCTTCCCCAGACTCCAAGACTGGCCCATGTTCCTTCCCAATCTCCTCGCTGTCGAACTCTGCTGCCAGCTCCACAGGCCGCCAGCATACCCCAACACTACTAGGTTTCCTTTTACATACAACTAAAGCATTGTTTGCAATATAAAGGAAGGATTGGGATGATTGGGCTAGAAACAATTTCTTTCTCTTTGGCATGGAACTTAGCAGAGGGAATTTTTTTTTAATCTCTTTGGGATTTTAATGCAGGTCAAGTTAGGAAATTACAGTCTTTCTTCTCAATATCTTAACAATTTAAACTGCCTTTGAGGAATGGAAGTACCCTCAAAACGCAAGCATTTAATAGTGTGCCATCCACTCTACTTCTGTTGCTTTTTCTCCCTTTATTTATTTTTTATTTATTTTATTAAACATTTATAGGCCGCCCTTTTCCCTGAGGGGACTCAGGGCGGCTTACAATAATAGGGGAGGGGAGTGCAGGACAAAACACAAAAAGAAAATGTGAGTAAAAATAATTAGCAGTAAAACACAACATTCACTCAACATTCGGGAGGGGCGAGAGTAAAGTCTCATCCCCAGGCCTGACGGGATAGCCAGATCTTGAGGGCTGTGCGGAAGGCCTGGATGGTGGTGAGGGTGCGGATCTCCACGGGGAGATTGTTCCATAGCGTCGGAGCTGCAACTGAGAAGGCTCTCCTCCGCATAGTCGCCAGTCGGCACTGACTGGCGGATGGAGTTCGGAGGAGGCCTACTCTATGCAATCTGATGGGACGCAGGGAGGTAATTGGCAGAAGGCGGTCTCTCAAATAGCCAGATCCACTACCATGGAGCGCTTTATGAATGGTAAGTAGGACCTTTAAAATGTAAGAAGGGCTAGTATGCAAATAATGCTCCCGTGGTCATGTTTTCCATATGTCTACATTTCCATATGTCTACATTAAATCTACATCCAAGGTTTCTGGTTGAACTTGTTCTTAGGTGTTCTGGTTAATCTGCAGTTTAGCAAATTAATGCCACATTTCCATCTTCCAGTGCAATTTGAAACAGCTGCCTTATTAACATCTTATACCTTACAAACAGTCTTCTTTCTCACTGAACAGCTGGATGCGTCTGTCATTTCCTTGAAAGGATCGGGTCGCACACGCCCTGCTGAATCTCACAACATTCAGAGGGACCTTCTGTGATTGGCAAGAAGTGACCCTGGACCGGGAAAGAGGGAGAAGACACTAGGACTGGACATCAACCCCTTGTCATGTCATATCAAAATCACCCATTGGGTTTAAGAGAGAGAGAGAGAAAAGGAGACAACTCCAGTGCCAGATTCTGTCTTATGGGTTCTCGGTTGGAGAAAAGACCACACTCTTTGCATGCCCTTTCTCGCCACTTCATGCTGGGCTTCATTGCAGCTGACAGATTTATACAGGAAACCTGGCTCAGTAAGGCTGCCAAAGTTGGTAGCAAACAAGGAATATGAGGGAATTAACTTCTGGCCTGCTGACAGTAGTTAAATCTGCCAAAAACAACTCAAAGCTGGGTAATTTGGTTCCTTTTCTTTTGTTGATACCATGCCAGGCCACAAGACTGGATTAAGTGGCTAAATTCTGCATGGAGAACTTTCACCTCCTTGTGCTCAAATCCCATTGTCTTCCTAAAATGACGGTAGCTAGTTATGCCAATCTTTAACATCTCACTGGCTGTACTCCAGAGAACCTAACCAGCTTTGAGCCTCTGAAAAGAAGGATTTATTCAAGAACCCGCTAGAGGCAATGGGGAAGGGGAAAAGTCTGGGAACAAGGGCCCTTCTTTAAAAGAGTATTTAATTATAAGGTATAATTCTGATTAAACTGTAACTTTCTCTCTCGGATTTCTTCACATAAGCGCTGTCCCCTTCCAATTAAAATTAGTTATATTCTAACTCAAGAAAACTTGCTCTTATGCTTCATAACTCCAAGGAATTCTTTTCCCACTGCGTTCTGTTCTGCCTATCACTTCAAGAGCCGAGGTGGCGCAGTGGTTAAATGCAGCACTGCAGTTCAGCAGTTTGGCTGTTCAAATCCCACCAGGTTGACTCAGCCTTCCATCCTTCCGAGGTGGGTAAAATGAGGACCCGGATTGTTGTTGGGGGCGATATGCTGACTCTGTAAACCGCTTAGAGAGGGCTGAAAGCCCTATGAAGCGGTGTATAAGCCTAAGCCTAACTATTACTTCTGCTGTCACTAATGTACATTGCAGGCAGGGGTGGTATTCACTTAGTTTCCTTACTAGTTCATAAATGTGAACGCGTGTGCATGCACTTTGATCGCGCACACATCTTGCACGCATGCAGGATTTCCACCCGCTATTTCCACTTGCGGTTCAGGTGAATCGGTCCAAACCGGCTGAATACCACCTCTGATTTCAGGAGAACAGAGAATGCTTTCTTTGGCATTTGACTCGACGCCGTGATGGTCTTGACTTTCAGCCTCCTTGTTACTGAGAAGAAAATGACCCAGTAATTTGAAATTGGTCTAATACTCATGTCTGGGCATTCCCTGAATTGTGTGAATGGCATATAGAGCATGTTGGCATGCTTGAGATTTGGTGAGATGGGGGTTTGTCCTTTCCTTGTTGCACTGCAATGCACGTTTTTTCCTTCAAGTGGGATGTTAAGTGTCCCTTGTTTAGGTTTACGTTAGGTTTAGGTTTATTAGATTTATATGTCGCCCTTCTCCCAAGGACTCAGGGCGGCGTACAACATTAAAAGAAACACATAATACAAAAGTTAATTTTTTAAAAAATAGAATATCCCAAACCCAATTAAAATTGGCAATGATATTTTTTTTAAAAAAACAATTGAATTAAAATCAACAGTGATCAATCATTTATTTTATTTTGTTCAGGCCAGGCTGGCTTGCTGGAAAAGCCAAATTTTTAGGGCACGTCGGAAGGACCGTAGGTTGGGGATTATACGAAGCTCCGGGGGCAGCTCATTCCAGAGGGAAGGCGCTCCCACAGAGAAGGCTCTCCCCCTGGGGGTCACTAGCCGACACTGTCTGGCCGACGGCACCCTGAGGAGGCCAACTCTGTGGGATCGCACTGGACGATGGGAGGCTACCGGTGGCAGTAAGTGGTCTCGCAGGTACCTTGGACCTAAGACATGGAGTGCTTTAAAGGTCATAATTAGTACCTTGAATCGCACCCGGAAGACAACCGGCAACCAGTGCAGGCCGCCTAAAAGGGGTGCAACATGGGAGCACCTAGATGCCCCCATGATAACCCGCGCAGCTGCATTCTGGACCAGTTGAAGCTTCCGGGTGCTCTTCAAGGGCAGCCCCTTGTAGAGAGCGTTACAGTAGTCCAGGCGAGAAAGAAACCCTTGTCATCCTTGCCTGATTCTCATTTTGTTAGAAATACTTTCTCACCTGTTTTGATAAATACATTGTCTTATAAAGTCATTTCAAAATAGGGGGGGACACCCCCCCCCATCATATCCATCTGGACTCAGGAGTTTAAAATCATTAGTCAGATTTTGCTAACTCCAAGGGCCCAAGGATGTTGAAAAAAATGCTTGGCAAAGCTGTACCCTCCACCTATTTGCTCTCTATTTGTGGTTTATTACAATGCCTTTCTTTGGAAAGGAGATGGCCCCGGTCTCCTTTCCAAAAATGTTAGTGGATAGAGAAAAATATCGCCGTAAGCCCATGACTACCATTCCCTGGTGGAACCAGGGTTTTCAAGAAAGGGTGGAGATACAAATGAATGGCATTCCATGTGTCTGAATAAAATTTCACTTCCTGTAGATCACAGGTGTCAAACTCGCCACGTCATGTTACCGTCACGTGATGTTTTTCCCATTCACAGAGCTGGGGTGGGTGTGGCCTACATGCAATAGCAATAGCAATAGCAGTTAGACTTATATACCACTTCATAGGGCTTTCAGCCCTCTCTAAGCGGTTTACAGAGTCAGCATATCGCCCCCACAGTCTGGGTCCTCATTTCACCCACCTCGGAAGGACGGAAGGCTGAGTCAACCTTGAGCCGGTGAGATTAGAACCACTGAACTGCAGATAACAGTCAGCTGAAGTGGCCTGCAGTACTGCACCCTAACCACTGCGCCACCATCCAACCCATCGGCTGCCAGTTTGACACTCTTGCTATAGGTGATCAGTCACAACACTGGCGTGTTGATTGATATTCTCTGTGGAATATAGGCTTTTAAAAAAAAATTAGCCCACGTTAATCTAACAGCTGCAATCCCAAACAGAGAGAGAGTTTGCAATCAGTGATCTAGGTGATCTACAATTTAGATTACCAGGATGACCCAGAACTACAGGAAACCCAAATTGTGCTGCAGTCCTAATCTGAAATGGGTGTTGTGATTATGCAATACCTGTGTTGTAGGAGAAGAACAGGTGAAATCAGGGAGGGAGTTAAGTGAGTTATCAGCGTAGAGTCTGTGACTTTCCAGTAAAAAATCTAAGTCCAAATCATATTGAATTCTGTTGACTCTTATGTAGCGCCAATTTAGGGTTGAACATTAGTTGACTCGATTCTTGTATATAGATGTGAGCAATAAATCTTAACTGCAGCTTAAGATATGGTCCTGATTCTTCACCCCTGACAGTTCTAGCTTCTTGCCTTGCTTGCAGTTCCTTTCAAAGTGGTATCCTGGACTTCTAAAGCTCTTTACAGCTTAGAACAATGACACTTGAAAGAATATATATTTACATGCAATAATAGTTAAGCCTTAAACTCATCTTTCAAGCTGAGCTATGGTAAGTGGCTACAGATCAGAAGCTCTTTTGAGTATTACCTTTTTTAAAACTTACTGTAATGGTATAACTCTTCCCAGAGTGGTCCAGCTGGTGCTAAGATTAATTTTCATTTCCTCATACCTCTGCTGCTGCTTTGCAATTTCTTTTTTAACCTCCATTGATTTGCAACTCCTTTTTAAAATTCATTGTTGCATGTTGGTATTGTTTATTTATTAATGTTATTTGTTTTTTTCTTGAATGTTGCTGAGAATTTCTGGCTGCGGTGTATAACAACTACATTTTAAAATAAACAAGTCAGTGGTGGGTTGCAAAATGTTTTAGAACCTCTTCTGTAGGTGTGGCCTGCTTTGTGGGAGTGGCTTGCCAGCCATGTGACCAGGTGGGAGTGGCCAACTTGTAAAATGTGGTGAAACTCACTTAACAACGCTCTTGCTTAGCAAACAAAATATTGGCTCAGAAACTCTGGCATTCGAAGCACGCAAGTCTTAAAGCTGTCAAGTTGCAATACTCTTGGACCCCTAACCCTTTAGGAAAAAAAACCCCAGGGTGTTCAAACTTGACATCTTTTAAGACTTGTGGACTTCAACTCCCAGAATTCCTCCTCTCGCTCTTCATCTTGATGATGTGCGGACGGGCGGCGGGAGGGAGCTGGACCCGGTTCTAAATGGCACTGTAGATTTGTGGAACCTCTTCTATAGAAGAGGTTAGAACTGGCAGGAACCCACCCCTGAAACAAGTCAATAAATCAACGGTTCTTCTTTTAGGTGAGAACAGGATTTTGGTTGATGCAAAAATAGGCCATAATATTCTTCATTTTGTGACAAATGTTTACAGGTGTTTATTCCGAGGTGGGTAAAATGAGGACCCAGATTGTTGGGGGCAATATGCTGACTCTCTGTAAACCGCTTAGAGAGGCCTGAAAGGCCTATGAAGCGGTATATAAGTCTACTGCTATTGCTATTACCGTAATTGTTAATATGTTCCTCTTTCTTCACTTTCTCTTTCTTCTTTTCTCCAAAAAATACCATTGCAGGAGCTACAGGAATTGTTCTTTCTTATCTGATTCTGTTTAGCTTATGACTTGGTAATTTATGATTTATTTGGGTACAATTTGTTTGAACCGGGAGCAGCTGGGCTCCCAGTATTAATCTTTTGGTACAAACTTCATACCCCGGGCAATCTGAATCAGTGGTGGGTTGCTGCCCGTTTTACTACCAGTTCGCTTCTCACATGTGTGCACAGTTCAATGTAGACTGTTCTTCGTGCATGCGAACTGTGCATGCAGAGCAGTGGTGGGTTTCAAAAATTGTTCGAACTTACTCTGTGGGTGTGGCCTCTTTTGTGGGAGTGGCTTGCCACCCATGTGACCGGATGGGAGTGGCTTGCCACCCATGTGACCAGATATGAAGATGCCGACGACACTTGTCAGAACCACCTTAAATTACCTCACACACAGCACTGGCATGCATAAGAATATGATGTAAACACGTTTTTTAAAAGGCATCTTTGGTTTGCGTTAAAACAACTTCAACACACGCAATGTTCTGATGGCACCACAAATACAGTAGTCATCCTTACCTTTCACAGAGGCACTGAGTTTTATAAATAGGAGCATGATAGTATAGAATAATCATATCCAAGGACCAGTGGTGGGTTTCAAAAAAGTTTGGAACCTCTTCTGTAGGTGTGGCCTGCTTTCCAGGTCCACTGGTGGAACCTCTTCTAACCGGTTCGGTAGATTTGATGAACTGGTTCTATCGAATAGGTGCGAACTGGTAGGAACCCACCTCTGGTCAAATCCTGGCTGATGTTAAGATGATAAGATGTCCAAGAACAGTGCACCACAGTTGGAACATTGTAGCATGATCCCAGCAATCTTTCAAGAAATTGGAAGCCATTGTGGTAGCCAATACTTGTAAATGGAAGCTTTTAAAATCTATTTCCAAGTACAGCTCACTTCTGGGGGTATCCTAAATATGATTTGATCGAGAAATCCAGTATTTTTTTTTTAAAAGGAAAATCTGTTGAATTAGCTGGACTATTTGTCAATTTTCTCTAAAGGTCAAATCTAGGCAAAGATGTGGATGCCAGTTCAAAAAAAACATGGGCATGCAACCCTGGTATGATACATTATCTTATTGTTATAAAACTGGCTCAAAATAAATTGCTTTGGAACATTAAACGGATCGCGGCACGATCTGCTTTGGTGAAAGGAGATGGTGAAGGGAAACAGGCTGTGGGTTTGGTTTCTCAAATGTTTTTAATTCTCTTTCCCCTCCCTTTCCTGACCTACCCTTAGGCTGATAAGAAAAGATAACATGAACTTAAGACCCATGGCAAACCAGTTTATCATCCGTTCCAATTCTACACCTGAACAATTCAGGAAGCTTTCCAGCAAGTATTAAGAGTATAATAGGGTCATCTAACATTTTCTAACATTCATTTATAACTCAAACGGTTCCTGGCAAACATGGAGTGCTTTTTTCCCCCTCTTAAATGAAAGGTATCTGCTGAAATACTTTTAAAAACAGCATTTAAGCCCGTGATGGCGAATCTATGGCATGCGTGCCAGAGGTGGCACACAGAGCCCTCTCTGTGGGCATGTGCGCCATTGCCAGCTGCTCTTCTGTTTCCAGCGTGCACATGTGTGCTGGCCAGCTGGTCTTTCTTGGTGCCGGAGCATCAAAAAATGGCCTGAAAATGCCCCCCCCCCCCCCAAAAAAAACAGCCAAAACCTAGGCCATTTTCCGGGCCGTTTACAGGCTGTTTTTTGAGCTGTTTTCTGGGCTGTTTTCCAGGCCCCAAAATGGCCCGAAAAATGCTGTGGAAAACGGCCTGAAAACGGCCCCAAAACAGCCAAAAAACAGGCATGCGTGTGCTGACCAGCTAATCTTCAAGTTTCTGGTGCTCTGGCATGCGTGCAAACCTGTTGGCTGGCGTGCATGCATGTGCCGGAAACAGTGGTGGGTTTCAAAAATTGTTCGAACCTACTCTGTGGGTGTGGCCTCCTTTGTGGGAGTGGCTTCCTGCCCATGTGACTGGATGGGAGTGGCTTGCCGCCCATGTGACCGGATATGAAGATGCCGACGACCCCCCTCTTCTTTGTGGCATCTCCTGAGATATTGGAACATTACTATCGTCTCTCCTAGTCCTTCTTTTCATTAAACTAGACATACCCAGTTCCTGCAACCGTTCTTCATATGTTTGAGCCTCCAGTCCCCTAATCATCTTTGTTGCTCTTCTCTGCACTCTTTCTAGAGTCTCCACATCTTTTTTACATCGTGGCGACCAAAACTGAATGCAGGATTCCAAGTGTAGCATAATAAAGTGGTATTAACAATTCACATGATCTTGATTCTATCCCTCTGTTTATGCAGCCTAGAACTATGTTGGCTTAGTTCTGAGACCTGAGTGGCCTAGTGCTTTTCCCTACTTTCTTCAATTTAAGCCTAAATTTTGCAACGAGAAGCTCATGATCTGAGCCACATAATTAGATTGGCTCTAGGACTAAGCAGAACCCCTCACTAATCAACACTGATGCCCAAATCCCTATGAGATCAATGCAATTGACAGCAAGTGATCCCATAAGAATGGACGTTATCAGCCTGAGGTTCGCAGCTCGGCATTTATTTTAGGATTACATTTTTCTACGGCTTGTAGATGCCTGAAGGATGAGACTGAAGCAAGCCTAATCCTTTGCTGTGAAAAAGAACAAAACCCCACCACAAAGCAAAACTTTGGAGCTACAATTCTAAAGGATTTATGATGGGTAAATTGAGATCCCTACCACTGCATCATAAATTGAAACAGGAGTCAAGGGGTGCAGATTTGCCATAAGCTACTGTATACAGTACATGCATAGACAAATTCAGAAAGTACTGGAATTTAAACAGAAATATAATATATATCATCCCGAGTAGGAGGGCTGTTACCTATATGATCCCTGCTTTTAGAAAGGGAAGTTTTTTTTTTTCAACTTGAAATTGGCAATTTGCGACTTCATGAACTTATCCACTGTTTTCTGGGCAAGAATACAGAAATGGATCATCTCTGGCTTTTTCTGTGATGCTTTTTTTAAAAAAAAATTCCCAGTATGGTTATCAGCCCTGAAATTCCCTGATGGTGCCCATCCAGGTATCAAGTGACCCTTCATAGATTCCAAGGTCAGACAGGTTCATCCTACTTACCAGTGGTGGGTTTCAAAAATTGTTCGAACCTACTCTGTGGGTGTGGCCTCCTTTGTGGGAGTGGCTTGCCGCTCATGTGACCGGATGGAGTGGCTTGCCGCCCATGTGACCGGATATGAAGATGCCGACGACACTTGTCAGAACCAACTTAAATTACCTTAGAGCCGAGGTGGCACAGTGGTTAGGGTGCAGTACTACAGACCACTTCAGCTGACTGTTATCTGCAGTTCAGCGGTTCTAATCTCACCGGCTCAAGGTTGACTCAGCCTTCCATCCTTCTGAGGTGGGTGAAATGAGGACCCAGACTGTGGGGCGATATGCTGACTCTGTAAACCGCTTAGAGAGGGCTGAAAGCCCTATGAAGCGGTATATAAGTCTAACTGCTATTGCTATTGCTACCTCACACACAGCACTGGCATGCATAAGGATATGATGTAAACTTGTTTTTTAAAAGGCCTCTTTGGTTTGCGTTAAAACAACTTCAACACACGCAATGTTCTGATTGCACCACAAACGCAGTAGTCATCCTTACCTTTCACAGAGGCACTGAGTTTGATAAATATGAGCATGATAGTGTAGAATAATCATATCCAAGGACCAGTGGTGGGTTTCAAAAATTTTTGGGACCTCTTCTGTAGGTGTGGCCTGCTTTCCAGGTCCACTGGTGGAACCTCTTCTAACCGGTTCGGTAGATTTGACGAACCGGTTCTACCGAATAGGTGCGAATTGGTAGGAACCCACCTCTGCTACTTACGAACAAGAAGCAGGGGTGGGCTGCTGGGGGTTCACAGGGTTTTGGGAAAGCTTCTAGTTAAGATTCTTTGCATTTCGGAGAACCCCCAAATCCCACTCCTGGTTGGCCCCGCCCACCCCACCCTGTCCCTCCCAGGAGTCCCCACATGGCCCGATTTGGATGCAGGTAAGTGCAGGGTGCACACTGAGGCTCAGGAAGCATGAAAAACAGGCCTACCAGAACTTTGGGAAGGTGAGAAATGGGTCCAGCCTCCAGAGGGCTTCCGGAGCCTGGGGAGGCTGTCTTTGCACTCCTGAAGGCTCAATAAAAGCCTCTGGAGCCCGGGGAAGGCAAAAAGCCCCCCCTCATGCCGCCATGGTGCAGGAGGCCAACCAGGCCATGCCCACTATGGCCACGCCCACTCAGCAACTGGGCAGAGAGCCCCTTGCTAAAAATTTTGAAGTCCACCCCTGACAAGAAGCCTACAAAAGATTCCAGGCTTAAAATAGCCATTTCCAAATGTTCAGAGTTGAAGTCTGCGCGATCCCACAGAGTTGGCCTCCTCAGGGAGCTGGTGAGTGCAGTGCTGCACTCTAACCACTGTGCCACCTCGGCTCTAATAAACCAATAAAACAAACCAATCAACCAAAACACTGAAAAGTACAGAAGTTTTGCCCCAACTTCAAAGCAAACAACAAAATAAAATCCCTGTTGTGTGTGTCTTCCAGCTCCTCTGATTGCCTGGTTGTTTTATAAATCATGGGTGTGGGTTTGGTTTGCTGTGGGTTTCGAAAAACAAAGTTAGCCAACAAAACCACAAGACTCCCTCCCCCTCCTGTACTGCTGTTGTCTGGGACAAACGGGTGTGGTGGGAGGCAGAGGCCGTGGCAATTATACACCACATGTTCACACTGAGAGGAAGCCCCAGAGAGTTTTAGGACGTGCTTGCTTTTATTCTTTGACCTTAACGTTTGGAAACGGCAACATATGTGTGATTGTGTGGATCCTCGTGGCTTTTCCTTGAAGGCTTCCTTAATTGCTGGGCCTTGTTGCAGACGGCTCCGATTCAAAATGCACAAGGGTGCTGCTCTCGTCTGCACGAGGAAGAAGCTTCTTCCAAAGTCTTTAGACAGAATTGTATTTATTTATGTGCTGCCGTTACTCATCGTGAACTATATTGGATCCAAATTAGTTCTTCCTGTTATTCCTTATCCGCATCGGTGTGGTTGTCATGCTCCAAAAAGTATGCTTTCATCTTACAACATATTGGAATTAAAAAATGTCTTCGAATATATATGTGTTTGTGTGTGTGTATTTAGTGTCACAACCCCTGGTATGCCCAAATATGGGAGGAGGCATACTGCTTCCTTTCTCTGTCTATCGGCTCATCACAAGAGACCATCCAGACAGAAAGCCAATATTTTTTACTGTTGCCTTTGTTACATTTGTGTTGTATTTGTGCTGATAAATAAGGTTCAAATCCCAGCAAGGGTATGGCTAGCTGATGAGAGCTAAATAGCTTGAAATAGATCTATACTAGTCTCCCTTTATTTATTTATCAGCACAAATACAATATATATATATTGCTCACGTGCGATACTTCTGCGCATGCACAGAAGCGTCCGGGCAGGTGGGTGGAACTTCCCGCCGCTACTACTACCAGTTCCCTGATCTGGGTCGAACCGTGAGCAACCCACGTCTGGAGGTCTTCTAGTCCAATCCTCTGTTCAAGCAGGAGATCCTATATCCTTTCAGATAGTTGGCTGTCCAGTCTATTCTGAAAAACCTGCAGTGATGAAACATGCACAACATCTGAAGACAAAGCTGTTCCATTGGTTAATTGTCCTCACTATTAGGAAGTTTCTCCTTAACTTCAGGTTGCTTCTCTCCTTGATTAGTTTCCATTCATTGTTTCTTGTCTTGCTTTCTGGTGCTTTGGAAAATGAGTTGAACTGCTTCTTCTTTGTGGCAGCTCCCGAAATACTGGATACTGCTATCATGTCACTCCAAGTCCTTCTTTTCTTTAGACTGGCCATACCCAAATCCTGCAATCATTCTTCATATATATTTTTTTGTCTCCAGGCCCTTAATCATCTTAATTGCTCTTCTTTGCATTTTTTCCCAAACTCTCAACCTTTTTTTTTTAAATAAAAAAACTTGAGAGACCGCCTGCTGCCAATTACCTCCCACAGACCCATTAGATCTCACAGGGTTGGCCTCCTCCGGGTGCCATCTACCAGCCAATGCCACCTGGCTATTACCCGGGGGAGGGCCTTCTCTGTGGCAGCTCCGGCCCTCTGGAATGAACTCCCCGCAGGGATTCGGACCCTCACCTCTCTCTCCAGGCCTTCGAAAAGCCGTCAAAACCTGGCTTTGCCGGCAGGCCTGGGGGTGATGAGTTCCCTCCCTCTCAACATGTATGGTTGTGCGACTGTTGTTTACTTTTATTATTTGTATTTTGTTTTTTATGTTCCCTTTTTCCCCCCTTGAATTGTTCGCCGCCCTGAGTCCTCCCGGAGAAGGGCGGCATACAAATAATAAAATTCTATTCTATTCTATTCTAATAATGTGGTGACCAAAACTGGATGCAGTATTCCAGGTGTGGAAAACTGCATCCATACTGTGGATTCCACAATACTGTGGAATAGCAGCATTAATATTAACAGCAGCATTAATATTAATGCTGCTATTAAAAACCACGTAGCATAATGATATGGAGGCAAATGGCAGTATTTCCTTTTTGACTGGGAGTCGCCCAGATTTATTTTAAGAGTTTACAAGCTGTACAAATGGTTTAAATAAATAAGTCCAGGCCTTTCCTCCGCAACCATCGTATAACTATGCTTACTTGTCTCACTCTGCAAAAACCAGCCTAGAAAAAATATGTAGTAAGGGAGCACAGCGATCTAGAAAGAGCAATACAATGATTTTTTCCTTTATGTCTCTTCTAACACAAATCGGGCAAGAGTTCCCCAAGACTTTGCCTCAAAGCCTGAACTGATCCCTGTGGATCGTAGCAGCTACTGCTAAAATTAACTGTGTTCAACCGGTGAACTTTGAAAACTACTCCATACCTTTCCACGCTATTGGTCTGCAGAAGCCAATCACAAGCAGCTTTTTCAGGCATTCTGGAGACATTACACACTCTCCATGAACCTTTGACTGGAAATACCAGGGATTAGACCTGGGGCCATCTGCCAAACAAGGACTCCGATTCCCTAGATGAGCAAGAAGGAACAAGAACGATACGAATTGCTGCACAATGGGAAGTTTCAAAAACCAGAGGTTTTCAGAGAGAACACCCTCAAACCCAGCCTCGTTGATTTAAGCCGATAAACCCAAATTACATATCATTTTCATAAATGGCATTTTTGCACTGATTATAGTGGAGCAGTCTCCAAACGTTTACAAAGTCTCATTATTTTACAAGGCCTTGACATTTTAATTAAATTCATCCATTCTCGGAAACAAGCACGCAGGAATGGAAAATATGGGAGCGGAGCGCAGATAGTTGCTCGGTACTCTTTTACGCCCACAAACGACAAATTCACTTGCCTTGAAATCTGGAGGGAGGGGGAGAGAATTGACAACTTGGTAGCATATTTCCAATTGCAATGCTGTTACTTTCATCAGGACTTGTTAATAAACTTCTCAAGGTTATTGGGGTAGAGTATTAGTATTAGTATTACTTTATTTGTATGCCGCCCTTTTCCCTGGGGGGACTCAGGGCGGCTCACAATCCAAAGGAAGGGGGGAAAACAGACTTTTACATATAAGACAGTACATGATTAAAACGCAACATTCATACCATTCGGGCGGGTTACAATCTTTAGCCACAGGCCTGATGGGATAGCCAGATTCTAAGGGCTGTGCGGAAGGTCTGGAGGGTGGTGAGGGTACGAAGCTCCATGGGGAGATCGTTCCATTGGGTCGGGGCTACCACCGAGAAGGCTCTCTTCCGCGTGGTGGCCAGTCGGTATTGGCCAGCGGATGGAACTCGGAAGAGGCCTAAACGATGAGATCTAATGGGTCGTGTGGAGGTAATTGGCAGTAGGCGGTCTCTCAAGTACCCAGATCCACTACCATGAAGGGCTTTATAGGTGGCAAGTAGCACCTTGAAGCGTATCCGGAGATCAACAGGTAGCCAGCGCAGCTCGCGGAGTTTAGGGGTTACATGGGTGAAGCGAGGTGCACCCACAATCGCTCGCGTGGCTGCATTCTGGACTAGCTGAAGTCGCCGAATACTCCTCAAGGGCAGCCCCATATAGAGCACATTGCAGTACTCCAGAGGCAGAATAGAGGGCCAGACTGCTCTTTTGTTTCATTCAGAAAAGTGAATGTTAGGTGATTACATACATGTATTAAAGCAGCTTCCATACCCTTCCTGTTATGGCCCAGCAGGAGCCGTTGGAGCTGCCACCGGACTCCGACAGCGAGTCGGCCCTGGAGGATGTGGAGGACCTTGGACAGGGTTCCGACTCCAAGCAGGGAGCAGAGAGGCTGGTTGGCCACCAGGTGGCACCTGAGCCTTGGATCAATGGGGAGGAGACAGAAAGGGAGAGTGATCCAGAAACCAACAGTGAGTTGTTCTGGGATGCACGCCGTCGAAGAGCTACTCCGCGTCAAGAACAACTACGTAATTACAGGAGGTAATTACGCTCAGCTGATGGTCATTAGGCTCCTCTCCAGACTATAAAACAGACTGCTTGTGCCACGGCCTTTTTGCAGAAGTGAACGCTTGGACTAAAGAGAAACTAACTTGGCAGGCTGGATTGCCTCCAGAGTTTGTTTGCATTGCTGCCAAGGTTTGTCGGACTTGCTGCCAAAGTCCTTATCTATTTGTTTACTTGGCTTTCAGCCACCGAGAGTCTGGACTTGCTATTAAAGGACATTCTCATTAAGCTTGTCTTGGCTTTCGTTACTGGACGGAGGAGGGGGTCAGAACACCTTCCATACCATTAAAATGATTTTATCAGCAGCTTCTGCAATTTGAAAAAGGGGGAAAAAAAACCTTCCTGACTTGGGTTTGGAGGAAAGCAGATAGTAGCCTGCACACATAGCCAAAGATGCAAGGGTGAAATCCAGCAGGTTCTGACAGGTTCTGGAGAACCGGTAGTGGAAATTTTGAGTAGTTCGGAGAACGGGCAAATGCCACCTCTGGCTGACTCCAGAGTGGTATGGGAATGGAGATTTTGCAGTATCCTTCTCCTGCCATGCCCACCAAGCCACGCCCACCAAGCCACGCTCACAGAACCGGTAGTAAAAAAAAATTGAACTTCATCACTGCAAAGATGAGTTTAAAAAAAAGCTCATGTTGTTTAAATAACGACTGGCAGATGCCACGTGAACTGTCAATTAGGAAAGTGAAAGAGCTGCCTCGAGTGGCAAAGGTTGGAGATGACAAGATGCTTATCAAGAAAATAACAAACTGCACAAACTTCTCTGTGCCTGTTGTGGCCCGTCAGTGGCCAGCGGAGCGCTGACGAGTGTTCTGTGTCAGAGGCAGAGATGGGGCCAGGGTTGTTTGGTCAGCCGCCTTAGGAGTCAGACATCAGTGAGGCAGATGAACAGCTGGAGCCTGTTCCCAGTGTGCACATGCACAGAGTTGCCAGACAAAGGGAACAGCTAAGGAACAAGGGTCGACTTGGGAGTAAGGCCACAGGTGGATGGTGAATGGCCCCTCCCATAGGGAATAAAAGAGGAACGAAAGGGGAGGGGTGTTTGCAGGAGACAATTAGTTCATTCCTGCATTCTTGCCAAGTATTGCGGCCTCTGAAAGATATCAGCCTGGCAACTCTCCAAGCCTGATAAAGGACGGTAATTGTATTAGTATTAGTATTTAATAAATTTATAGGCCGCCCAATCCCGAAGGACTCCGGGTGGCTTACAGAAATTACATTTTAAAAAATAAAGAATTAAAAAGAAAAACAGATTAAAACCACATCATTCACTCAGTCTGGTCGGGGCTGGACCTCAGTCATGAGGTCAACAGCCCCAGGCCTGCCGGAATAGCCAGGTTTTGGTAGCTTTTCGGAAAGCCGTGAGAGTGGGAAGGATCCGGATCTCTGGGGGTAGATCGTTCCATAGGGTCGGAGCGGCTACAGAGAAGGCCCTCCCCCGGGGAGCCGCCAGCCGACATTGTCTGGTTGACGGCACCTGGAGAAGGCCCACCCTGTGCAATCTTATCGGCCGTTGGGAGGTATGCGGCAGAAGACGGTCTCGCAGGTATCCGGGTCCTAGGCCATGTAGGGCTTTAAAGGTAATAACCAGCACCTTGAATCGCATTCGGAGACTGATAGGGAGCCAGTGCAGCTCGCGGAGGATAGGTGTAACGTGGGTGTATCTTGGTACACCCAGTATCGCTCGCACGGCTGCATTCTGGACAAGTTGTAGCCTCCGCACACTTTTCAGGGGCAGCCCCAAGTAGAGCGCGTTACAGTAGTCAAGTCTAGTCTGTGAACTATCTTGAAAGACTGTGGGAGAGGAAAGACTTTGCTGGAGAGGAATTCACTGTAAATTAAATAAAAGGGGTTTATGGGGACGAGGACTTGACTTTGTGCTGCTGGGGAAGCCTAAGTCAGAACAGTGCCCATATAGTCCACTGCCTTCAGATGTAGTGGCTGACATTTATTTCATCATCCGTATGGAAATTAAAAAAAACAATTATTGGGAAATCAGTGTTAGCAATAGCAATAGCAGTTAGACTTATATACCGCTTCATAGGGCTTTCAGCTCTCTCTAAGCGGTTTACAGAGTCAGCATATCGCCCCCACAGTCTGGGTCCTCATTTCATCCACCTCGGAAGGATGGAAGGCTGAGTCAACCTTGAGCCGGTGAGATTTGAACCGCCAAACTGCAGATAGCAGTCAGCTGAAGTGGCCTGAAGTACTGCACCCTAACCACTGCGCCACCTCGGCTCAGTGTTGATATTTGAAATAGGAAATCCTTCGGAAGAGTGATTGGTAGTGGGTTTTCCTGCCAGCAGCTGATGCTGGGTGGAAGAGGAAACAAAGTAATAGCAATAGCAATAGCAGTTAGACTTATATACCGCTTCATAGGGCTTTCAGCCCTCTCTAAGCGGTTTACAGAGTCAGCATATCACCCCCACAGTCTGGGTCCTCATTTCACCCACCTTGGAAGGATGGAAGGCTGAGTCAACCTTGAGCCGGTGAGATTTGAACTGCTGAACTGCAGACAGCAGTCAGCTGAAGTGGCCTGCAGTACTGCACCCTAACCACTGCGCCACCTCGGCTCACGGGAACCTTCTAAGAGCTGCCCTTAGAGGAATGAGGAATTCTGGGAGTTGAAGTCCACAAGTCTTAAAGTTGCCAAGGATGGAGACCCCTCCCTCAGAAGACATCTGTATAGACAAGACCACTCACAAGCTTCCTTAACCAAGGCAGCTTAGAGCTTGGCTCCCAAGACAGCACAAATTATATGAATTTTCTGCCAACTCAACATCTGAGGCATATACATCCATGGGGTTCTGAGGCAATTTAGAGTTGCCGTTTATTTTCTTTTGGAAATTAGGGCGATAGCTCTTCTTAAACAAAGGAAGAGACTTTAAAGATGACACTGTTTATAATAGCAATAGCAATATCAATAGCAGTAGACTTATATACCGCTTCATAGGCCTTTCAGGCCTCTCTAAGCGGTTTACAGAGAGTCAGCATATTGCCCCCAACAATCTGGGTCCTCATTTTACCCACCTCGGAAGGATGGAAGGCTGAGTCAACCCTGAGCCGGTGAGATTTGAACCGCTGACCTGCTGATCTAGCAGTAGCCTGCAGTGCTGCATTTAACCACTGCGCCACCTTGGCTCATCCTCATGTGACATCTTGCAGTCGATGCATCAAAGAAAGCCATCAAGATCAAGTGGGTTTTGAGCGCAATCGTATACATATTTATTCAGAATTTTGAAAGAGTAAGGCTTAGTTCCAAGTAAGTGCAGAAATTACAGCTAACTTTTTGTATCGTTTATAATCATCTTATCTCCACTATACAGACTGGATTCCCAAATACCATCTCCCCCCCCCCGCTTTTTTTTTGGTATATGTAAATTCTTACAAAAATCATGTAATGATTTGTGCTCAATATTCTCTTGGGTTGGTAAAACAGGTTTTCCCACATCCCTTGGCTCTCCACGTTGCTTTGGAGATTGTTTCTTTAAACTGGCGAGGGATTTCTGAAGGCGACGTAGGCAGCTCTCCCGCGCCTCCCAGAAAAAGCCTCCCCAAGAGAGAGGCTGCGGGATTTATCCCATCCAAGCCTGAGATCTGAGCAGCTTCCTTATGCCACGGGGGCTTGGTTGGGAATTGTTGAGCGCAAGATGCACGGCGCCAGAGGGGCTGGTCTCCCAGGCAACAGGGGGACGAATGTCAGTAGAGAATGCACATCCAAGGATGAGCAAAGAGAGTTCCTCAGCCTAGGGAATGATACATATTTTTTTTTGAAAAGTCTCCCTCGATCCAAAGAACAAGCCTGAAATCACTAAAGACACTGAGAGAACACACACAGCGACAAGTATATACGAACAAAGTCTATATGTTCATTCGTCAAACTGTTAGTTGGAAACAACAACCCACATAAAAAATAGAAAAATATATATTTCTCTGAAGAGCCAAGGTGGCGCAGTGGTTAAATGCAGCACTGCAAGCTACTGCTAGATCAGCAGTTCAGCGGTTCAAATCTCACCGGCTCAGGGTTGACTCAGCCTTCCATCCTTCCGAGGTGGGTAAAATGAGGACCCAGATTGTTGGGGGCAATATGCTGACTCTCTGTAAACCGCTTAGAGAGGGCTGAAAGCCCTATGAAGCGGTATATAAGTCTACTGCTATTGCTATTGCTATTTTTTAGAATTGGTATTGGTATTGGTATTTATTCGATTTGTAAGCCACCCTATTCCCCGAAGGGACTCAGGGCGGCTGAACAAAAACCAGGGGAAGGGGAAAAACAAATACAGAAAGTAAGACAAACAGGACAGTGATACAACAATTTTTTAAAAAAAACACAGCAAGCACAGCAAATTTGAGTAGGGGGGAAACTCAACCCCAGGCTTGCTGGGACAGCCAGGCCTTAACGGCTGTCCGGAAAGCCTGAAGGGTGGCGAGGGTCCGAATCTCCACGGGGAGCTCGTTCCAAAGGGCCGGAGCAGCCACAAGAGAAGGCCCTCCTCCGGGTGGGCGACAGCCGGCATTGGCTGGCAGATGGAATTCGGAAGAGGCCTAATCTGTGGGATCTAATGGGTCTATGGGAGGTAATTGGCAGCAGGCGGTCTCTCAAGTACCCAGGTCCAATACCATGTAGGGCTTTATAAGTAATAACTAGCACCTTGAAGAGTATCCGGAGACCAATAGGCAACCAGTGCAGCTCGCGGAGGATAGATGTGACGTGGTTGTACCGTGGCACACCCACAATTGCTCGCGCGGCTGCATTCTGGACCAGCTGAAGTCTCCGAACACTCTTCAAGGGCTGCCCCATGTAGAGCGCATTGCAGTAGTCCAGTCTTGAGGTCACACCAGAACACCAGAATCTATTTAAAAAACCCAAGACATTTGAACAGACTATGTTTTCCCAAGCATAGAAGCAACGTATCCATCCGTCTCAGTGTTGGAGCTGCACTTTGGTTCCACCACAAAACCGTGTTCGACTAAAGCGCGCTCGACGAAACCACGTAGCTGACGTCATCACAGGGCGACAACAGCACGGAGACAGAAGCACGCTGTAAACACTAAACCTAAAATTAACCCCTAAACCTAAACCTAACCCCCCTAAACCTAACCCTAAACCTAACCCTTAACCTAACCCTAAACCTAAACCTAACCCTAAACCTAACCCTTAACCTAACCCTAAACCTAATCCTAACCCTTAACCTAACCCTAACCCTAACCCTAACCCTAACCCTAACCCTAACCCTTAACCTAACCCTAAACCTAACCCTAACCCTTAACCTAACCCTAAACCTAACCCTAAACCTAACCCTTACCTTAACTTGAATCGGCTTGCTTTCAAAGCGCTATTTAAAGCGCCCTTCTTTCTCCGCGCTCGCTGTTGTCGCCCTGTTGATGACATCAGCGACGCGGTTTAATCGGGCGCGCTTTAGTCGAGCGCGGTTTTGTCGTGCCACGCTGCATTTTATGTAGGCACACAGCATCGTCACACTAATAATTGGCTACTCACTTGCTTAGACTAAACCAGATATTAAACCACAGACCTAATGTTGGGCGTTTTCGGAATGGACTCCTAAGAGTTTGGTTTGGGAATTGAATGAAAACTGTGGTTATCTATGGCGAATAAGAAGTTAGCTTGGGGAAAGAAATTTTGAAGGGATACCTGCTTTTTGTTTAAGAGTTTATTTGGTGGTCAGCATTAAAGCTTATGAATTATTAAGCCATTCCCAGACCACCAGAGATTGGTATCACATTTTTTTTTGGTCCTCACCGCTGCTGAGTTTCCAGAGGTCACTACAAGCTCAACTGATTAACTTTGAGTTCAGTGGCTGCGGAGACCATTTTCCAGCATTTCCTTTGTAGCTGTGCAGTCGGGCAATTCATCCACCGTTTGGCTCCTTCCTTTCTGAAGCTGAGAAGCTGTATAATCTTACCTCCCTTCCCCCATTCTTGTGTGTGTGTGTGTGTGTGTGTGTGTGTGTGTGTGTGTGTGTGGTTGCAGAGGTGGCATTGCCATTCTCCTCACATAGTCATCAAGGGTTTTTCTCCCTCCCTGAAAAGGCAATAAAATCAAGAAATGTCAAGGATGTGATTTCTCTACTCACCTGTTAGCAAACCGGATGACTTTCTTTCCCTCCCTTTTCTACAGCCTTCCTGGGGAAGAATCAGTACAGGACACATGTACATTGGTGCCTAAGTGCTACTGAAGCGAGAAAACACCTTTTGGTTGTGAGAAAGCAGATGTAAGCTTTCCAAATACAGTGTAAAATTAAATCAGAGTCGAAGCCAAAACTATGTTTAAAGTTCCAATTTAATAAAGCAGGCATGTTGGCATAGAGCTATGCGATTCCGACTCTGGAACTTTCGTCAGAATCCCACCCAGTTAAAAGTTCATGATCTTGCCCCCACACCCACAGTCCATCACATGGTCCAATCTTCTTCTTCCATGCTGGCATCCACGCCTAACTGCTTCCGTCCAGGTGTTCAGATTTGGAAGACCAAAGATGACCTTGAGCTTCTAGGAAAGAATTTCTTATTTTGAAAACAACACACTCTACTCTTTGCTAAATCCCCCCCTTAATAAGAGTGTGGCAAGCCAAAGATTCTTAAAGGAACCGCTGCAGGCCTGACAGCACCCTTATATGCTGAATTGCAAACTACCTTAGGCTATAAGGTGGCAATATATACCCATATCCTATAAGCGCAATTGTAACTTTTTACTTTGTGTTTCTTAAAATGTATGGGGATACACAGTGTAGGAAAAACATAAAATGAACTTCAAAACCATTCTCTTAAAGGGAAGTAGAAACTTCAGTGCAGCTGGGTTTTTTTCCCCTTGAAGTCCAATTCTGAATTTACTCTCCATTCAAGGAGAATAGATCCACCTTTCAGATCTTCCTGAGAATAATAGTAGGTATGCAACATCGTGCCAAGCTGGCACCTACAACACTGTACTTCCTGTATGATTGCTGCTTTATGGAGGGACCTAGAGTTATCACTGCAGGGATAGTGATGCTACGTGGCACCTTCTCCCCACCTGTCCTTCAGATATATCTTCAGTTCTCCAAAAATCCCCAACCAGAATGGGCACTGCTAAGTATTCTGATCAATGAAAATACAACCGAAGGACATTGAGATTGTTTAATAGATGCTGTTTAATATATTGATATCTTTTAAACTAGGCAGAAGGTAATTAATAAGCTATTAGGAAGATTTGTAAATGATTTAGTTCATATACAGCTGCAAAAATTTATTTTAATCTTTCTCTTTTTCTTTCCTTCCTTCCTTCCTTCCTTCCTTCCTTCCTTCCTTCCTTCCTTCCTTCCTTTCTCCCTCCCTCCCTCCCTCCCTCCCTCCTTCCTTCCTTCCTTCCTTCCTTCCTTCCTTCCTTCCGGCTGAAAGTGGCCTGCATTGTGAATCTTATTGATCTCTTCCCTCTGAAAAGAGGCCTCAAAGAAGATTAGTAGACTAATCTTTATGTCTAGGGAATAATTATGGAAATCAAAAATGAGCTTTTGCTGGCCATCTGTCAAACACAGACTGGAGTATCTAGTCAGATTTAGAATGGTCACTGCTGATCACACATAGAGAGCAGATTCCACATGCTACCATTCTACAGGAGGAACACAGTTGTAGTTATCCGCAATGCTAGACATTAAAGCTGAAAAACTGAAACTAAAGCAAATGAGGATTACTCTGTTCTTCTCCATATAAGCCTATAATATGGGCTTAATATTAATGCTAATGGGCATAATAGCATAAATGAACTATTGCTTGTTTTGAAATGCTGTCTTATTTATTCTATTGTGGATGTGAAGGGAACATTTATATAATTGCCCATCTAATCAGAGGAATGGGGGCAGGATTAAAGATGATAAGCCAACAGAATCAGTTTAAAAAGGCGCCCATAAAAATCACCATGAGTATATACCAAGAACATGCACGCTGGATTCCACTACTATCCCAGTCCCAGGTCTTCAAGCTCTTCCAGAACAGGATCAAGGCCATCTGAATCCTCAGGAGGACAGTGGCTTCATAAGGTATGCACTATAACAGAGAAAGCACACTTTGATCTCTGTAATCCCTCAGGTAACACAGATGGAAATGGGCCCTTGAAAACAAATGTCCCTCAAAATACTCTAAAACAGTATAGCTGGTGCAGAATTGGGAATACCGTATTTTTCGGAGTATAAGATGCACCCCCCCATAAAAGAGTATGGAAATGTTGGTGCATCTTATACACCGAATACAGCTATTTTTGGTCTCCCGAAGCCCTGCTCTTACATCCCATTTTTGTGAAAAGCAGGTGAAAAACTGGTTGGTTTTGCCTTCCTCCACCCCCACCCCCCAGAAGCACTCTGCAGGCTTCAGCAGGGCTGGGAAAATGCACCAGTTTTGGCAAAAAATTGGGACATTTTTGCCTTCCCAGAGCCCTGCTGAAGCCTGCAGAGGGCTCCTGGGGGCCAGAGAGTACAAAGACTTTTTTTCCTGACTTACCTCTTTGAAATCTTGGTGCGTCTTATACACCGGTGCATCTTATAGTTCAAAAAATATGGTACATCATCCGATTGCCAGTTCCCAATTTTAAAAATTGAATGGTTGTGTCCTGTTACTAGCTAAAGTTTTCAAGTCAGCTTCAAAGGCAATCCATGTACAATACATTCTGAATGTAATTAGTATATATTTTATTCATTCATTCATTCATTCATTCATTCATTCATTCATTCATTCATCCATTCATTCTATTATTTACAAACCACAAACTTCTGTAAAGATTCAAGACCATTTACAATTTTAAAAAAATCTCACATGAATGTAAACAATACACATATTCCTTGAGGCAAAAAAATTCTGTTGCTAAGTGAAAGAGCTCTTACATGACTTTTGCCCAATTTAATGACTTTTCTTGCCACAGTTGTTAAGCAAATCACTGCAGTTGTTACATTAGTAACACAGTTGTTAAGTGAACCTGGGTTTCCCAGTGATTTTGCTTATCAGAAGCTTGCAAAAGTTGATGAGCCCAGGATGCTGCAACCATCATAAATATGAGCTGGTTGCCAAACACCCAAATTTTGATCATGTGACCATGAGGATGCTACAATGGTTGTTAAGAGTGAGGAAAGGTCATAAGTCACTTTTTCAGTGTTGTTGTAACTTTGGGCACTAAATGAACGTAATTTCTAATGTTGGATTTTCCTCCTTACCAGAGAGAACCCCCTTGTGGAGTACTGTGAAGCTCTTATCAAGACAACTCCACTGCACTGTACAGTAGAAGCCACTCTATGGCAGTACAGTAGAAGCCATTTTAAGGCACAACAGGCTGTATCTTAACAGAACACCTCCCGCTCCAAACGGGTGTTAGCGGTGTCTTATTCCTACAGTATTTTTTCCCAGAGAGTAGGTCATCTGTGTACCAAGTTTGGTTGAAATTGTTCAAGGCGTTCCAGAATTATGCTGGAACATACACCCACATACAGCCATTTATATATGTATATAAATGAGCTTGTCAATCAGAAAGGTCGGCGGTTCGAATCCCTAGCGCCGCATAATGGAGTGAGCTCCTGTTACTTCTCCCAGCTTCTGCCAACCTAGGAGTCTGAAAGCATGTAAAAATGCAAGTAGAAAAATAGGGACCACTTTTGGTGGGAAGGTAACAGCGTTCTATGTGCCTTCGGCGTTTAGTCAGGCTGGCCACATGACCACATAGATGTCTTTGGACAGCGCTGGCTCTTCGGTTTTGAAATGGAGATGAGCACCACCCTCTAGAGTCAGGAACGACTAGCAGATATATTTGAGGCGTATATTTATTTAGATATATTTGAGGCATATATTTGAGGATATATTTACACACACATACATACATACATACATACACACACACATACACATACGATGTCCCAAAACAGATGTCCTGTCTCATCAGCTGTTTCACAGTAGAGATAATGCAACATGAATCAAATCTTGGCTAGAAAGACAGTTATCATGATACTTAAGTCTCTAAGTCAGATAAAGGTGATAACTTGGAATTGGTTTCAGAAACAATAGCCATTGTGGATTGGTATAACAACTGCTGAATCAGCTACTCTTACCTAGGATATGAGACGCTACATTTTAAATCAATGGAAGCTTTCAAATTCTCTTCAAAAGCAGCCCTATAATAGAAAAGTGAATTATGTCCCTCCAGTAATATACTAAAACATGCCGTTTAATACACTGGTTTATTTATTTTTTAGTTGCACATTCGTATTTGAGGAATGAGAGGTAGGCTATCTTGCCATGATATAAATGGCACACTGTTTCAATGGCGATATAAGAAAAATTGTTGCAGATATTTTTTCTTTCTTTCTCCCTCCCTCCCATGGAAACTGATTCCACCCAAACTGGGCTGGCAGAACACTTCTTTCTTAGAATAAATTCTCATCTTTATTTCAAGAGAATGATTGTAACATATTTATTTAAAAATAAAAAACCTCCAGAAGGAACAATGGGCCATTGGCCAGAACTGAAGGCAGTACTTTATAGCTTCAATTCTGAAACAATCAGACTTCTATTTTATAATTTATGTGATCTCTGCATGTTGGGAATCTTTATCTGCCTGGATAAATCAAGGAGCATTATCTATAACTGCAAAACAAGTCCTAAGAACCAAACTTGATATGATATTCTATATTTTAACATATATATACAGAAAGGAGTAATATTTTTTTTTAAAAAAAAATCCAATTCCGATCTACATATAAATTTATCAATGAGCTCTTTGAAAACCTCGCCTTCCCATTTGGAAATGTTATTTAAATGATTTGAAAAGTCTGGCTCAGACAAAAAATAATCTTTAGAAACTTCCTGTCCTTTCATGCAGGTAAATCATAGATAATTTTATAGGACCTTTAGAAATGCAAGTTCGATGCTTTCATCTTCATGACCTCATAATTAACTTTCCATTGTGTGATCTCCTCAGGTTACAGCTCCTGATTAAAAGGTGAAAGGTTGAGGCAAAAAGTGAAGGGCACGGAATTCCTTGATGCTTTCCCTTTTAAAGGCACTTCCTTCAGAGCAGGTATGATAAATACTAAGCCTTATTCATGTTACAGGCCTGAATTAGTGCCATATGACAAGGAATTCCAATTCAAAGGGAAGGCAGGATCTGATTAAAGGAACACTTAAAAACATGCATATGCAGATGGAGAGAGGGGAAAAGTGACATGGGAAAATGGTGGAAGTCGATGCCCTCATTACATTTTCAGTAAATAAGAAATACTGGGGGGTTTTGGGGGGAGGGGAGCAAAGAAAAGACAATTGTTCCCTTAATCCCAAATTTTAAGAATTAGTTTGATCTGGTTTCTGGCATGCATCTAGAGGTATGCCTCCCTCTATGGGGGAAATGAACAAGGAAAGACTTGACTAGGTGAAAGAGGCTGTTTTTGCTTCTAGGTCCTCAAAATGGACTCGCTGTCTCCCATTACTTTAAAACCAAATAGGAAACAATTTGCACAGAGCCTTTTGGGCTTTGTTAGTAATAGGGGAGAACTCATGCTGAATTTAAAGTGATGTCAGCCACAGCAAAGTAAGAAAGTTTCAAACTTTTTTGCATTTCTCCAAAAGAGTAAGTTGGTGTCATGGACCATGGTCCGATTCAGAAGTCAATATGTTAAAGGCTCAACTTTATCTGAAAGATGCAAGTTGATTGTCTCGATTCTCATTTAATATGAAAAAGTGAAGGGTTCACCATCATTGGAATAAATGTACTATAGCAATAGCAATAGCAATAGCAGTTAGACTTATATACCGCTTCATAGGGCTTTCAGCCCTCTCTAAGCGGTTTACAGAGTCAGCATATCGCCCCCACAGTCTGGGTCCTCATTTCACCCACTTCGGAAGGATGAAAGGCTGAGTCAACCTTGAGCCGGTGAGATTTGAACCGCCGAACTGCAGATAGCAGTCAGCTGAAGTGGCCTGCAGTACTGCACTCCAACCACTGCGCCACCTCGGCTCTTAATGTACTTTTGTACATTCGTACAGATTATTTAATTTTTGTAATCGACTAATAGTTTCTTCAAGATACTTGCTTGAATTTTGTAAAATAACTTCTCAGATAGTATCTAAAACGAGGGTGCTGTATTGACACTTTGAAAAATAGAACCAATTTTTTTTTTGAGGGGAGGTTGGAATAAAGCAATAAATAATACATTGAGAATGCTATGTTCAGATATTTTAACCAAATAAGAAGTTTGATACCTGCTGGACTTTAAATACTTTCCTCAAATATAAGAAAGGATAGTCTCAGTGGTGGGATTCAGCCAGCCCGCACCTATTTGGGGGAACCGGTTGTTAACTTTCCAAGCAGCTCAGAGAACCGGTTGTTGGAAGAAATCTCATTTTGGTGTTTTTTTCACTTTACAAGGCAGGAAGGAAACATTCTGGTGTTGTTTCTAGCCTCATCTTTGTTGCCCTGTTTACATAAACTGCCTCTCCGGTTAACCCTGATCACATTGTAACAGCTAAGGCGGAGCGCTCATCGACCTGAGTTACGTTGAGTTGCCCACGCCCACACGGTCACATGACCACAGAGCCACGCCTACCCAGCTGGTCATTAGGGCAGAGAACTGGTTGTTAAATTATTTGAATCCCACCACTGGATAGTCTATATCATGGGTCCTCAAACTACGGCCCGCAGGCCTCATGAGAGCCACAAAGCCATTAATCCGGTCCACGCAAGACCACAAAATTTACCTTTGTGAACCCCGCAGGATGTAACTGAAAGGAAAGGCCAGCAATTTTGTCCTGCAGAGACATTTTGGGGGTGATGGAGGTGAAAAACAGGGTGCACAGATGCACCAGGAGGCAACAAAACTGGTGAAAAAGACCTGCTTTTCTCCCCCCTCACCTCCAGAAGATAAAGAGAGATGGATAGAGCAAGAAAGACAGACAGAGGAAGAGAGAGAGACAGAGAGAGATTTCTCAAGCTCCTTGGGGCTGAGAAGAATTGCTACAAAACTGAGTTTCCTGAAGTGGATCCCTAGACTCCTAAAAACTGGAAAAATGATCTAGTAAAAACTCAGTGCCTCTGTGAAAGGTAAGGATGACTACTGCGTTTGTGGTGCAATCAGAACATTGCATGTGTTGAAGTTGTTTTAACGCAAACCAAAGATGCCTTTTAAAAAACAAGTTTACATCATATTCTTATGCATGCCAGTGCTGTGTGTCAGGTAATTTAAGGTGGTTCTGACAAGTGTCGTCAGCATCTTCATATCTGGTCACATGGGCGGCAAGTCACTCCCATCTGGTCACATGGCCAGCAAGCCACTCCCACAAAGGAGGCCACACCCACAGAGTAGGTTCGAACAATTTTTGAAACCCACCAGTGAGTGGGTGCAACATTGAAACGCATATAGAAAAGGAGTGGGGGCTGCCTCAAGATGAGGATGAGCTAAGGCTGTTTTTAGTCTGACTACTTCCCTTCATCCTATAGATGCCTCTGTAATAGTAAAAGCAACAAAGTGGATCATTTCTAAGGTTAGCATGATTCTCCACTCTTCCTTTGTGAGTTCTATCTTCTGAATTAGACAACACACATCCACTGATGTCAGTATCGTAATCTCTAAATGTATATTTACCTATCTACAGTATCTAATCAGAAGCTATGAAACATATTTCATGTTTGGCTGCCACACAAAGAAGATGTTGTAAGTGGCTTCTCAGAATTCAGTAAGAACACCAATTAAAATGTTCAAAAGTGTTCCTGCTTCAAACCAGCCATGTTTCTCTGCAATCTACGGAATGTCATCCTCAGCAGGGTGCAAGCACAATGAAATGCAGTAGCCCTGATAAAAACAGACCAAAGGATGGACTTTTTCAAACAGCACCATCTCCTTAAGGAGTGTGGCTTAAGAGCAAACTTCTCAACTGCATTTCTTTTACAGGCCATGAACTCAGTTAAGGAATTGTCCGTGGTCCCTCCATAACAAAGAGGTGTTCATTAGACACTGGGACAGCAAGCATGGCCCATGAGATCTGGAGCGACTCTAGCCAGTCTCTGGGCTAATAGTAGCATGTTCAAACCACATCAAGAACGTTCAACAGTATTGACTGATACTAGGTGGAGGTGGCAGGAAGAAGAAACTGTCCCATCAGATGCCAACCTATCAGAATGTCATTCTGAGCATCTAATTCATTCTGTTTGATTCAGGTTTCAAAATTTATCTCTGAAGCTTTATCAATGATTTAACATGAGGCAACCAAAGGAGCTTAGTCCGGTCACATGACTGCCAAAATGATAAAGGACAGATTGGTGAATGGCTTACTTATGCTGGGGTTTTTCCTCCCTGAGCAGGACAAATGCCTACCCATCATTTGTATTTTGTAAAGGAGGCTATTTTGAATACAAAAGCTTTTCGTAGAGTAGAGTAGAGTAGAGTAGAGTAGAGTAGAGTAGAGTAGAGTAGAGTAGAGTAGAATAGAATAGAATAGAATAGAATAGAATTCTTTATTGGCCAAGTGTGATTGGACACACAAGGAATTTGTCTTTGGTGCAGATGCTCTCAATGTATATAAAAGTGTTGTACCTTATGATTCATCACGAATCATAAGGTACAACACTTAATGATAGTCATAGGGTACAAGTAAGCAATTAAATCATACTAGGAAACAATCAATATAAATCGTAAGGATACAAGCAACAAAGTTACAGTCATACAGTCATATGTGGGAGGAGATGGGTGATAGGAACAATGAGAAGATTAATAGTAATGCAGGCTTAGTAAATAGTTTGACAGTCTTCCCAGTCTTCCCGGGAAGGAATAGGTCTTCCCAGAAACAAAAATGATTCTGGAGATGAATGCTTTCCTTTTAATTTTGTTTAAAGTGGTACAGGGCTGATGGGTCTCCCAAAGGAAGTAACCATGGACACATTAATTCCCACAGAAGCACATTGATCATTTATTTTACTAACTGTTCACAATTCCATGAAATTATGGGAAGTATAGAAAATGTTTAATCAAACTTCTATGAAGAGCTGAATATAGAGTAACAGAGTTGGAAGGGACCTTGGAGGTCTTCTAGTCCAACTCCCTACTCAAGCAGGAGACCCTATACTATTCCAGACAAATGATTGTCCCATTTCTTCTTAAACAGATTCTTAGAGTCTTCTGAGATAGAATGAAGTCCCGAACACCCAAAGATTCTGGATTGATTCTGTTGAGTTAATGAGAGGCATGCAAAGAATCCAGTGACCATCAACAATGGAGCTAGTGATACATAGATTGAATTATGCTATTATGAACTCCCCCCCCCAAAAAAAATTAACCATATCATTGAAATACCAAGGTAGAACTCCTTTTGGACTTTGTCATTCTACAAATTTTTCAAGTTCTCTAAATAGCTGCTAGGCATCTAAAACGATCCCATTTTCTGCCTGTCTCTGGGCAACCTTGGCATGGCTCAACTTGAATTCTCCTGCTTTTGCCAACTGTGTGTTAAAACCCAGATCTTGCATATGGTGTTCCCAGCATGTATTTGACACTGCCCATGAAGGCCAGGTCTTCAGAGCCAATGCTAGCTTTGTGTTGAGATTGATACACAGCAATTAACCAAAAAGGAAAAAGAAAGAAAGAAAGAAAGATATTCCATTCCTCGGGGAACTCTGCAAACATTATATAAAAAGCGCCCCCTCATAGCTTGTATGTCTGAATAATCAGACATTTGAGTGATCCTTTCATCTCTTTCAAGAGGGTTTGTGGAGACCCTCTGAACTGGGATGACAGGATTTGGAACCTGAGATTGGGTTCTCTTTGTTTGTTATGGCCTATCATCAGTCAAATCCAGTGTGTAGGTTAATAAGGCTTAAACTTTAAAGGAATGGTGAGCACCTGATTGACAAGCCTGCAAATAATAATCCAGTGGGAAGTTTTGTGCTGGTGAACTTAAAGTGTTCATTGAGATGCGGTCTAATTTTATAGCCAATTATATTAATTCAGGAAATCTCATTAAGGTAAACTAACGCCAATATCAAGACTGCCGATTATTATTTCATGTGAATTCCTGCATGCATCTGATACACAATTATTCGTTTAAATATCATTTGCCCTTTAGATAGCATATGTAATAAAACCCTTCTAAAGATTTTTTAAAAACAGCAAAATTAGTTGGTGTGATAATCTGCATGTGAAGTAGGTAGACTCATTAGCTCGGCTGATGTTCTCAAATATCACATAGCTCCTAGAAGTTTTTGTTGGTAGGCGTCTGTTGCAAAGCATGCTCGATTTGAATGTAATTAGTTATAATAAGAGAGGCTTCAAAAAAATCTTCCTAGATTGGCAGAAGGTATTCACCATCAATACAACTGAACTGTACGGCATTTTAGGACTCCAGTACTGTCTGCATCAAGCAGCCCTTTGAATAGGTGGAAGTAGACAAATATCCTCTAATTCACTTAAGTTGTTGTCTGTGTTTATTTTAGCTGCAGTCCCCTTATTCAAAGAGACAAATTAGAACATGGTGAGGACACATATTAGTGGCCATGAGACGAGGTGGCGCAGTCGTTATGGTGCAGTACTGCAGGCCACTTCAGCTGACTGTTATCTGCAGTTCAGCGGTTCTAATCTCACCGGCTCAAGGTTGACTCAGCCTTCCATCCTTCCAAGGTGGGTGAAATGAGGACCCAGACTGTGGGGGCGATATGCTGACTCTGTAAACCGCTTAGAGAGGGCTAAAAGCCCTATGAAGCGGTATATAAGTCTAACTGCTATTGCTATTGCTATCTGCCCATCCCCTATCAGAATGCATTTATGGCATCAACAGAAGATGTGGATTTTATAACAGAAAGGAAGAGAAGTAACTTTTGGAATGCATCTTTTCAGTAGCTTCTAACATAGTTTATCATAATCCTATTAATTATAGGTACGGTAACAGTAAGGGTTCCCCTCGCGCATATGTGCTAGTCATTCCTGACTCTAGGTGGCAGTGCTCATCTCCGTTTCAAAGCTGAAGAGCCAGCGCTGTCCGAAGATGTATCCATGGTCATGTGGCCGGCATGACTCAATGTCAAAGGTGCACGGAGCGCTGTTACCTTCCCACCAAAGGTGGTCCTTATTTTTCTACTTGCATTTTCACATGCTTTCTAACTGCTAAGTTGGCAGAAGCTGGGACAAGTAACGGGAGCTCACTCCATTACGTGGAGCTAGGGATTCAAGCTGTCAAACTGCCGGCCTTTCTGATTGACAAGCTCAGCATCTTAGCTACTGAGCCACCACATCCATCATAGCCATTTACTAATCATCATTATGAATTTAGCAAATAATCTTTATTGTTGTTGGTACTTTTATGGAGAATGTGGTAGTAATGGTTTATGGAGGAAGCGGAGAATTATTTCCCCTCTCTCTTTGAAACTACGATATTGGAAGAACCCAGAATCAGCCATAAACTTTGAATGATGAAAATGTCAAAGTAGATAAAAGAAAGTACTTCTTCCCACATGAAAGTTTATCTATGGAATTTGCTAGATTGGGATGTAATTATAGCCAATTGGCATGTGTTTAAAGTTAAAGTAGACAAATTTGGATAAAGACGGGTGGGTGTTTGCTATTTCCATTATAAGAAATCTTGTAATTTGTCTCTGAATATTCGTGGCTGAGTTCACATGTCAATAGGCGTAAATGGTTGAGTCCCAGATTGATACAGATTCAGAACAGTGGTGGGATTCAAAAAAATATACTACCAGTTCTGTGGGCAAGGATTGGTGGGTGTGGTGTGGTTTGGTGGGCATGACTTGGTGGGCATGGCAGGGAAGGATACTGCAAAATCTCCATTCCCACCCCACTCCAGGGGAAGGATACTGCAAAATCTCAATTCCCACCCACTCCAGGGGAAGGATACTGCAAAATCTCCATTCTCACCCCACTCCAGGGGAAGGATACTGCAAAATCTCCATTCCCACCCCACTCCAGGGGAAGGATACTGCAAAATCTCAATTCCCACCCCACTCCAGGAGAAGGATACTGTAAAATCTCCATTCTCACCCCACCCCAGGGGAAGGATACTGCAAAATCTCAATTCCCACCCACTCCAGGGGAAGGATACTGCAAAATCTCCATTCTCACCCCACCCCAGGGTAAGGATACTGCAAAATCTCCATTCTTACCCCATTCCAGGGGAAGGATACTGCAAAATCTCAATTCCCACCCCACTCCAGGGGAAGGATACTGCAAAATCCCATTTCCTCCCAATCAGCTGGGATTCGGGAGGCAGAGAATAGATGCGGGTTCACCAAAAAGACTTGCTTCCTCCTTAGATACTGAAAAGCTGCTAGGAAATAAAAATTTTAAAAGCCATCACCCTAAGATAAATGAGGGATATAATAGTTCCAAATGGCAAATAGTTCAGTTGCTGGAATTCTTGTTCCCCATTTCTATCTTTCTCAATCACATTTCCTAAAGAGACTGCTGTGAGAATAATGGTTTTGATTGCAGGCATTTAACAAAGAGCCTGACATTAGTGCTTTCGTGCTGAAAACCACTTTGACTAGGGCACAACATTCCTCAATTTGAGAGCATGATGCCCAGTATGGCAAAGACCACCGTCAGAAACAACTGCAGGTTATGACAAGACAAGGTAAGGCAGCGCATTTATTCTTGAGGGCTGATGAGGGATGAAGAACAGATATGAGGAACAGGCGGTCCCCAGGCTGAATTGTCTGATCACCTTTCATCCCCTGACCCAGGAGTTTGGCATTATTCACATAGTTTAGTCCTAGAACTGAGACCAGCAATTGAGATACCAGGTCTCTAGCTCTGCTAACTTTTATTCTTTGTTTATTGTAAGACAATGTTCTGAATTGCATTATTGTTGACACCTGTATAGTTGTATAAACAGGAAATCTCCATCTGTTCATGCTTATTATTAATTATTATTCTCTCTTCCCATCCCTTTCTTTTTTTTTCTTTTTTGTTAAATCTTTCCATTTTTTTTTAATAAATTTTTATTTCTCATATATACATTCACAGTTATATGATCTCATAACTGTTATTAATAATATGCGTTTGTAACACTTTTTCTCCCCTGCAATTGACAATATAATTGAAATTGCTTTCTTACCATCCCATAAACCCATCTTATTTTACCTCAATCCTACTACTTCTTCCTTCCTTCCCTCCTTCCTTCCCTCCTTCCTTCCCTCCTTTCTTCTCTCCTTCTCTCCTTCCTTCCCCCCTTCCCTCCCTCCATTCTTCTCTCCTTCTCTCCTTCTCTCCTTCTCTCCTTCTCTCCTTCTCTCCTTTTCTCCTTCCTTCCCTCCTTCCTTCCCTCCTTCCTTCCCTCCTTTCTTCTCTCCTTCTCTCCTTCCTTTCCTCCTTCCTTCCCTCCTTCCTTCCCCCCTTTCTTCTCTCCTTCTCTCCTTCCTTCCCTCCTTCCTTCCCCCCTTTCTTCTCTCCTTCCTACCTTCCTCCTCTCCTTTCCCTTCTCTCCTTCCCCTTCCTCTCCTCTTCCCCTCTTCTTCCCTTTCCTCCCCTCTCTCCTACTCTTGCATTCCCTCCACTTCTTCTTCTGCTTTTCCCTCTCTCCTTTTCCTCTACTTTCTCCTCTCCTTCCTATCTTTCCTTAAATCTTTCCATTTTGACCATCCTAGTTATCCATCCATCCTTCCCCTGCAGGATATCTTGAAGCAGATTGATATGGGCTGATGATATTTAGAGAAAGAAAGAGATTATAAATAATCTCTGTGCATATGATATAGTACAAGGAATCCAAAGCGTAACTATCCCCAAGGATCATTGTGAAGCTTTTATCATTGGTTCTGAGACTGCTTAAAAGAAAATGTGATTTTTCTTTCTTTCCTTCCTTCATTTAAACTCCTAAGTTGATACTTCTTCAGCATGGAAATGTCAAAGCATAGCATGGATATACCGGATGAATATATAGCATATCCATTTAATAAAAGGATAAAATAGATTGAAAAGTAGACAGAATAAATGACACAAACTATGTATAAATCCAGTTTACCCTATACTAGCTATGTTTAGTAGTTATTTCCAAACAACTGCATTATTATTCTCTGAACCAACTCACAGATGGTTGAATACACCATGTATTCACCTCCCAACGACCAATAAGATCGCACAAGTTGGGCCTCCTCCGGGTGCTGTCGACCGGACAATGCCGGTTGGCGGCCCCCCGAGGGAGGGCCTTCTCTGTAGCTGCGCCGGCCTTATGGAACGAGCTATCCGCAGAGATCCGGACCCTTACCACTCTCCCGGCCTTCCGTAAAGCAACCAAGACCTGGCTGTTCCGGCAGGCCTGGGGCTGTTGATTAAAATCCAGCCCCACATGATTGAATGGATGATTTTATTTTAAATAATTGTATTTTTAATATTTTTTTATGTTTTTATTTTTGTTGTGAGCCGCCCAGAGTGCCTGGGGAGTGGGCGGCATACAAATCTTATTAAAGTTGCAAAGTTGAAAAGTTGAAAAGTATTATTTTAAGCTTGTATAATCTTGATTTGCTACATGTTATAGTGAATGAATTTATACAGTACATAGCGGTAAGTGATCAACACCTAATTTGAATACTTAAATCATCAGCAAAGTAAATCAAAATAAGACAAAGCATATTATGAGAAGATTGAATTCTATTCTAAGATCATTTTATACAAGGTTAAAAAAAATATTTTTTGCAATTTTATCAGGATATATAGAAGCATTGCAATTCAGCTGGTTCTCTCTGGTTCGGGCGAACCGCTGGCGGTGGTGGCGGGAGACTCCGCCACCCACCTGGACGTCATCACGTCCCATTTTTGATGCTCTGTGCATGTGTGGAAGTGGCACATGCGCTCACATTTGCGAACCGGTATTGAAGGTAAATTGATTTCACCCAGTGGTGGGTTTCAAAATTTTTTAGAACCTCTTCTATAAGTGTGGCCTACTTTGTGGGAGTGGCTTGTCGGCCATGTGACCGGCTGGGAGTGGCTTGCTGCCCATGTGACTGGGTGGGAGTGGCTTGCTGCCCATGTGACTGGGTGGGAGTGGCTTGCTCCCCATGTGACTGGGTGGGCATGGCCGACTTGTAAAATGTGGCGAAACTCACTTAACAACACTCTTGCTTAGCAGCCAAAATGTTGGCTCAGAAACTCTGGCATTTGAAGCACGCAAGTCTTAAAGCTGTCAAGTTACAAGACCCTTGCACCCCTAACCCTTTAGAAAAAAAACCCAGGGGTGTTCAAACTTGACAGCTTTAAGACTTGTGGACTTCAACTCCCAGAATTCCTCCTCTCGCTCTTCATCTTTTTTTTATTTTTTTTTTTATTTTTTTTATTTTTTAGAGCTCTCGCTCTTCATCTTGATGATGTACGGACGGGCGGGGGGAGGGAGCTGAAACCGGTTCTAAACGGCACTGTAGATTTGTGGAACCTCTTCTATAGAAGAGCTTAGAACTGGCAGGAACCCACCCCTGATTTCACCGCTTGCTATATAGTTAAAAATGGAAGTGACCACCTGAAACGGCTGGCCTGAAGAACAGAACTGATGATCATACGCCAAACCTTCTGTCTTTTTCCTTTCTCACCATTGCTTCCTTTAGCTTCTGTTAGTGACCACAGAAAGCTTCAGGCCAATCTGCTAATTTCATTTGAAGAATTGCAAAATTCAGTTGCTATATTAAAAGGGCATATGGCATATTGAACTGGGACTTTTGACTTTGGAAACTATGGCCCGGCTTAAGAGGAAAAAAAATGTTGAAAAGCAGAATATTTGAAAATCATTAGCTAGGACTGGGGCATTCAGCAATATGCAGTTAATAAACAATAATTAATTAACAGTATCCTTATAACTGGTTCTGATATGATCATTCGGCTCTGAAATTATGAAGGCAGGGATGTTGATTAACCAGTTAAATTGCTCCTATAACTAGCTAATCCAAGGTATCGTCCGGGCACTCATTGCTCCAGTAACGGCCATGTTCCAGGCTCCATGCTCCCTAGAGCTTTACATGAATCCTGGAAAGCAGCAGGAAACATGGAGTACACATTTCTATTTTAATGTTTCCAAAACCACAGCAAGAAGCTTCTGTTTAAACATGTCCAGCTCTTGAGGATGACAGGGTGTTCTAACTCTTTCACGACTAGTAGCTTAAAACCTACATTTCTTAATACTTCCCTCTCACCATCCATAGCAAATAATATTCCAGTAAAAATTTGCTAATCTAGGCAAGGCAAGCCTAGATAACAGGATCTTCCTACCTCATTCTTTAGGAAATGCAGATAGTCCTTGACTTACAACTCGTCACTTAGTGACTGTTTGAAGTTACAACGGACCTCTCCCCCTCCCCGAAAAAGCTACTTATGATCCGGTTTCAAAGTTCCCACAGATCCCCCTCCCCTGAAATCATGTCACCATATTTCAGGGGCTTGGCAACTGGCTTGCATATACAGCTGTTTGCCATGCCCCGTGGTCATGTGACCACAATTTTTTGACCTCCCCCCCCCCAAAAAAAAACTTCCATTGACTTCCGGTTTTAGGCAAAATGCTCCATAGCACCCGTGGCTTCACTTACCAACCATGGGATTCTCTTAATGACTGTGGCATTTGGTTAATGACCACTGTGTTGGTTTAATGAACACTGCAAAAAAAAAAAAAGGTCACGTTGTGGGACGTTATCACCCAGCCCTCTCCCAGAAAAATGAAATATCCTAGGAAATATTGAAAAGGCAGAATATTTCTCTGGATGTGAAAAGAAAGAAACATGTTTTAAAAGACAGAATAGCTGCCTGTAGCTTCCTGCCCATCCCCACTTTGTCAATGGGCCATTAAGAAGGCCAAGCTAGTCCACTTTACATAATAAAGACTTCTCCACTTCAGCTATTGGCCCCAACTGACCACATGGCATCTGAGAACTCAACCAAACCTGGATTCAAAACACAGTCCAGAGAGTTGCCCCTGCATGGCCCCATGGGAGTCTGACAACCAATCAGAATACATTTCTGACACAGGAACAGGAAAGAGAGAGGTGGGATTTGAACAGGTTATAAAAAGCCTAGCAAGCTCCTCCCTCAGCCCTTCTCTTCTTCTCCACCAACATTGAAGCATGTGATCCCCTTTTCTGTTCAGGGCTCAAGCCATGTGGTCCTGTCCAACAATAAACCATCTTTCCAAGCAGCCTCCATGTCTCCAGTGTCTTTTTCCCCACTTGGAGCTGAACCCAGAAGGACATTTCTTTCATCAACATCATGACCCAATTTATGACTGTCATAATTCAAGACCAGAATGGGCAGGCTCAATGGTGGTCATAAGTCAAAGACTACCTTTTATGCAAGACTGAAAATTTCCAGTGATTTGTAAAAAGAAAAACATTGCAGAGATGCCTATGCAGTGACAGAAGGTATTCTCATGGGATGTCTTAGCAAGGTATTCCAGCTGGTAGTGATATTTTTGATCATCTTCCAAAATGCCAGTTACAAGTGCCATTTGTACAGCAAAATCCTCTCCATTTTTATGTGCTTGTTGGAACAGCAATTGGAAGTGCTGAAAACTATGGATAGTATTTGGAAAAGTCTCTGTTTTTAAGAGCAGATGTTAGCGTGAATAAATATATAATTTGGATATGGAGAGTTTGATGCCTCTCATTTAGACATAAAATAAGGAACCAGCATGTTTCATTCTTCCCCTCGGTTACTTTAATTTTTAAAATGCATTTGGAAAATATCTCTTGTTTTTCATTCCTTTTGATACGTGTATGTTTGTGTGTCTTTCTGTGTGTGTATACAAACACATCAGAAATAAGGTTGTTTTTTTTTACCCCTAAGCTCCATTCCTCTTGTAATAATTTTAGCTAATTTACAGTACAGTGCCATCTTCTGGTCACCACAAATGTCTTTCAGACTGCGAGTGATTTATGCATTAAAGTGTCACCTTAAGACTCTTTATTGTGCTGTCAATTAATATGAAAATTGTACTGGATTTATCAACAGCTAGTATATGCAGAAAGCAAACGTTGATTAAATTGTGTTATACATTTGTATGTGATCAATGAAATATTATTAACATTCTATTAAAGTTTAGAACAGAATTAGTTAATCCTTAGGGCTAAATATAGGACCCCCAAATACTTCGAGGAATAGCCCTTAAGGATGTCCAAAAACTGTCATGAAATTATAAAATGTAATATGATAGAAGGAGGAAATATGAAGTATGTGGTTAAGTAAGGTAAAGGTTCCTCCGCACTTGAATGCTAGTCGTTTCCGGCTCTAGGGAGCGGTGCTCATCCCTGTTTCTAAGCCGAAGAGCCAGCACTCACTTCGTTCCATGACGCTGGGGATTTGAACCACTGAACTGCCGACCTTCTGATCAACAAGCTCAGTGTCTTAGCCACTGAGCCACCATGTCCCTAACATGGCTAAGTATCAGCTGTTTAAGGTAGGTCATATCAGGAAACAGACACTGAATGAATTACAGGAATGCTATTTTATTATTAGAAGGTATAATATAAAATCTTGAAATCCTGCCAGAGTTTCTCTCCTACCCCTCTTATACCCACAGAATTAAGATGGGATTATTTTAAGTTTCTTTCACACATTTTTTCCAGGACTGAGTTTGTCCTCCTTTAACCACCGTCCATTCCTTCATCCAGGTTATCTGCTCATCCCTTTTGACCAAAAAGCAATTCTATGGACGGCACTTAATTGTAATTAAATCGAAATGGAAATGAAATAAATCAATTTTAATTTCTGTTTGGATCTATTCACTACGTTGGGAATCCCAGCCTCTGTTGTCAGCTCACCCCCAGGCCACAGCTTCAAAAAAAAAAAAAGATAGCAATAGCAATAGCAATTAGACTTATATACCGCTTCATAGGGCTTTCAGCCCTCTCTAAGCGGTTTACAGAGTCAGCATATCGCCCCCACAGTCTGGGTCCTCATTTCACCCACCTCGGAAGGATGGAAGGCTGAGTCAACCTTGAGCCGGTGAGATTAGAACCACTGAACTGCAGATAACAGTCAGCTGAAGTGGCCTGCAGTACTGCACCCTAACCACTGCGCCACCTCGGCTCTTGATCTTACAATCTTGTTCCCAATGTCGTGTGAGAGCAGAACTGGAACACTAATAGTTAAGGATGTTCATTCTATATGGGGAATGATTCTTAGAAAATTACTTTTTGAAAGCGGATCATTCTGAAATGTTCTGAATAGGCAAAAATTAGTAATCAGAGAACGAGGTAAGGAGCATTTGTTTTCCCCAGAAGACCAATATTTGAAATGAACTTTAGTTTGAAGCAATCTGCTAAATCTGTATTATTTTTTACAGAAGTCTGAATATTGTAAAACATCATCCGTCTCTCACTGGTGTCTTCCACATAAAGAAAACTGGACCCAAAACGAAGTGCTTGAGGGCATAATTAAAGCATCGGGGCTATCTGGAAACTGCATGGAGAATCTATTTTATAGTAAGAAGAAATCTGAAATTGGAACCGGCCACTTAAACCACGGAGTCCAATCTCACTGGTTAGGCAGGACTCTGAATGAAAGCCTTTCTAGTTATTTCCATAAATTAGTGGTGATGAATCTTGGCAACCTTAAGACTTGTGGACTTCTGGAGTTGAAGCCCACAAGTCGTAACGTTGTCAAGATTCTACACCCCTGTCTAATACTGTCTATGTAATTCTCTGTTCGGGTTCACCGACAAAAGGGCGAACGACAAAACCGCGCCCGACTAAACCGCAATGACAAAACCGCGTGTTCAAGGCCTTGGTGTCTTGCTATTAAAGTACATTCCAGTTAAGCTTGTCTCAGCATTCTTTACTGGATGGAGGAGGGGGTCAGAACAGGTAACTCTGGGTAGCTTACAGTTATATATACAGTTCAGACATAAAAGACATTAAAACCAAGGACACAAGGGGAGGGCAGGGGTGGAATGGGGAAGACGTGGGATCTGTTATTATTCAACCATTGCACTGTTACCTCAAGATATGCTGGAGAACTGCTAGGGAATTCTCAAGGAAGCTTCCTACTTCAGATCTTTATTTTATAGGTCTGAGGTGTTCTTTTATATTTTATAGGTCTGAGACGTTATCTCAGTACCGTTATACCATATCTTTCAAAAATCCTAGAACACCAGGGAATGACCTGAGGATTGGAAAAGAGCTGATGTGGTTCCCCTGGGAAGATACATAAAAAGATAATCAAAAAACAGATCTGCGCACATCTAGAAACGGGTAAAGTTATAACTAAAAGCCAGCATGAGTTTGTTTAAAACAGATCATGACAAACCAATCTTATTTCATTCTTTGACAAAGTGGCTAAATTAGCAGACCAGCAAAATGCTGCGAATGTTAGACTTCACCAAGGCATTCAACAAAGTTGACCACAATCTACTTCTCGGTAAGCTAGAAGAATGTGGGATAGGCAGAGTTCAACACCAGATAGATTTGTAAATGGCTGACAAACCATATTCAACAAGTAGTCTTTAATGGTACTACATCTACATCAGAGGTGGTTTCCTATCAGTTCGCACCTATTCGGTAGAACCGATTCGTCAAATCTACCAAACCGGTTAGAAGAGGTTCCACCAGTGGACCCGGAAAGCAGGCCACACCTACAGAAGAGGTTCCAAAAATTTTTGAAACCCACCACTGGTCCTTGGATATGATTATTCTACACTATCATGCTCCTATTTATAAAACTCAGTGCCTCTGTGAAAGGTAAGGATGACTACTGCGTTTGTGGTGCAATCAGAACATTGCGTGTGTTGAAGTTGCTTTAACGCAAACCAAAGATGCCTTTTAAAAAACAAGTTTACATCGTATTCTTATGCATGCCAGTGCTGTGTATGAGGTAATTTAAGGTGGTTCTGACAAGTGTCGTCGGCATCTTCATATCCGGTCACATGGGCGGCAAGCCACTCCCATCCGGTCACATGGGCGGCAAGCCACTCCCACAAAGGAGGCCACACCTGCAGAGTAGGTTCGAACAATTTTTGAAACCCACCCCTGATCTACACGGAGGGAATTAAGCAGTGGGGTGCCACAGGGTTCTGTCTTAGGGTTACTCTAAGAGCTCAGTACCCTTCAATATCTTCATAAATGACTTAGTTGAGGGAATAGCAAAGGAACTCATCAAATTTGCACGTCACACTAGCTAGTAGGAATAGCTAACATACCAGAAGACGAGCTCAGGATCCAGAAGGATGACAGACTTGAACAATGGGCCCTATCCAACAAAATGAAATTTAATGTGGAGAAAAGCAAGGTTTTACACCTAGGCAGGAAAAACCAAAGGCGCAAGTACAGATTAGACGAAACCTGGCTCAGAAACAGTAACTGTGAGAGGGACCTTGGAGTCCTAGTGGATAATCACTTAAATATGAGTCAGCCGTGTGTGGCAGCAGTCATAAAAACTAACGCAATTCTTGGTTGCATAAACAGAGGCATAGAATCAAAATCACTTGAAGTATTAGCACCACTTTATAAAGCCTCAGTAAGGCCACACCTGGAATACTGCATCCAGGTTTGGTCACCACATAACAAAAAAGATGTTGAGACTTTGGAAAAAAGTGCGAAGAAGAATAACTAAGATGATTAAAGGCCTGGAAACTAAAACATATGAAGAACAGTTGCAGAATTAGGGTTTGGCTAGTCTAGAGAGAAAAAAAAGACTAGTGGTGACATGATAGCAGTATTCCAGTATTTGAGAGGTTGCCAGAAAGAGGAGAGGGTCGACTTATTTACCAAAGCACCAGAAGGCAGGAAAAGAAACAATGGATGGAAACTAATCAAGGAGAGAAGCAACCTGGAACTAAGGAGAAAGTTCCTAACAGAGGGGACAGTTAATCAGTGGAACGGTTTTGCCTTCAGATGCTTCATCACTGGAGGTTTTTAAGGAAGAGACTGGACAGCCACTTGTCTGAAATGGTATAGGATAACCTGCTTGAGCAGGATAGACTAGAAGACCTCTAAGGCCCCTTCCACTCTATTCTGATTGATTGGTGGATTGATTGATTTTGATTGATTTTACAGGTCTATTGATCTCTTTGGATATAATTGAGATAAGAAAAATATATATCTCCAAAAGATTTTTTTTTTTTGAAAGTGCGGCAATCAAGTACAAAAATTGAATTTTTCAAGGGAATAATTTTCAATGTCCAAATAGTTTAGTTTAGTTAGTTAGTTATTGATAGTTTTATTGATTTGTATGCCGCCCACTCCCGAAGGACTCCAGGCGGCTTACAATAAAACAAGGGAGGGGGAATAATACACAAACAACATTAAAATATACAACAATCACAATCTCCGGGGGGGCTGGATATTTTGAGAGCCCCCCGGCCTGCTGGAGCAGCCAGGACTTAACAGCTTTGCGGAAGGCCGGGAGGGTAGTAAGGGTCCGGATCTCCACGGGGAGATCGTTCCAGAGGGCTGGAGCTGCGACAGAGAAGGCTCTCCCCCGGGGAGTCGCCAGCTGACATTGGCTGGCAGATGGAATCCGGAGGAGACCTAACCTGTGTGATCGAATCGGTCTATGGGAGGTGATCGGCAGGAGGCGGTCTCTCAGGTACCCAGGTCCGATGCCATGAAGGGCTTTATAGGTAACGACCAGAGCTTGAAGCGGATCCGGAGACTAATGGGTAACCAGTGCAGCTCGCGGAGGATAGGTGTAATGTGGGTGTACCTGGGTGCACCCACAATCGCTCGCGCGGCTGCATTCTGGACTAACTGAAGTCTTCGAACACTCTTCAAGGGCAGCCCCATGTAGAGTGCATTACAAATCACACAAATGTCAATCTCTCAAAAGATTAATATTCCCATAGCAAAACTACATCCGGAATTAGTGGTGTTAATTCTGGGCATGTGTCTGAAATACTCAGAGAAAACTAGCAGACACATTCCTGCGCTGTAAATCCATTGTGGCATTATTTTGGATAAATCTTTGAGATTCCCAGTCCATTCACTTCAGTCAATTTCTTTTTTCATTACTGGATAGATTCAGCCACATAACCTAATTAACTTTGTTGGAAAGAACGTCAGTACTCCAGCACTTTGCGTCCTGAGATTCTCAAGAGTGCTTTTCAACTTCTGGAGGTATAGGATCATGACCAAAATGTCAACAGCCGCTGTTTAATCGTGCATTGATTCCAATGAAACACACTTAAAAACCCCACTGCTAAGCAAATACACTCGAAGCTGTTGCTTAGACATCAACTCCTCCTGAAAGCAGTCAGGTGTGCAGCTCGAGGACAATGCAAGCTGCCTTCAGATGGAGCCTGCCACGCATGCCGATTTAGCCATAGCAAGTCAGGCTGAATTGAGGGAGGGATTTTTCTGAGAAAATGCTCATCTGGTTAAGCTCCCCAGCCTGTTTCTACTAGGCAAGGCTAGTCTTAATCAGAACTGGGGTCCCACTGAATTTCTCCTTTATTTGTGAGATTCATGACTCGATTATAAACGCAATTATCCCGAAGTCAATTCTCCCCGCATTATCAGTTTTATCTTTTAATTGTTTCTCTTAATGATGAGGAATGAGAAATAAGGAAACGTGGCTTCCGTGCAGAGGTGGGTTCCTACCAGTTCGCACCTATTCGGTAGAACCGGTTCGTCAAATCTACCGAACTGGTTAGAAGAGGTTCCACCAGGGGACCCGGAAAGCAGGCCACACCTACAGAAGAGGTTCCAAAAATTTTTGAAACCCACCACTGGTCCTTGGATATGATTATTCTACACTATCATGCTCATATTTATAAAACTCAGTGCCTCTGTGAAAGGTAAGGATGACTACTGCGTTTGTGGTGCAATCAGAACATTGCGTGTGTTGAAGTTGTTTTAACACAAACCAAAGATGCCTTTTAAAAAACAAGTTTACATCATATTCTTATGCAGGCCAGTGCTGTGTGTGAGGTAATTTAAGGTGGTTCTGACAAGTGTTGTCGGCATCTTCATATCCAGTCACATGGGCGGCAAGCCACTCCCATCCGGTCACATGGGCGGCAAGCCACTCCCACAAAGGAGGCCACACCCACAGAGTAGGTTCGAACAATTTTTGAAACCCACCACTGCTTCCGTGGTGTAATTATTGTAAGAAGTTCGTGTCTAAATTTTGTGAAGAGCAGTCACTTGATCCTTTGAAATATGTGGGAGATTGAGACATTCATATTTCCTCTCACAGATGATACCCATCCTTGCCCTGCTGCAACTTTTCCACCCTGTCCATGGCTGTTTCTTTCTGGGTTGCCTGTGAGGGTGGGGACTAAGGGACATTGATTTTGGAGGGTGGGTTTCTGCTCCTTCCTAAGTGGATGAGTTCAGTTTCTAGCTGCAGAGAAGAAGACGTGAATCCCTTGGACACATCATATCAATGGGTTAATACCAGTGGTGGGATTCAGCCGGTTCGCACCTATCCAGGAGAACCGGTTCTTAACTTTCTCAGAGGTTCGGAGAACTGGTTGTTGGAAGAAATCTTCTTTTGTTTCTTTCCCGCTTCCCAGGACTGATCCTGTAAGGAAGGCAGGGAGGAAACATTCTGGTGTTGTTTCTAGCCTGATCTTTATTGACCTGCTTACAGGAACTGCCTCTCCAGTTAACCCTTATTACATTGTAATGGCTAAGGTGAAGTGCCCATCGACCTGAGTGACGTTGAGTTGGCCACGCCCACATAGTCACATGACCACTAAACCCCGCCTACCCACCTGGTCATTAGGACAGAGCACCGGTTGTTAAATTATTTGAATCCCACCTTATATATTCTCCATCTCAGTTGTGATTGAAAAACTCAGCAGAAGTCTGGGCCTAGTGCCTGGAAGCTGTCATGGTCTGGATAACAGGAATAGGCCCATGATCATTTTGAATGTTGTTTTGTCTCATATATTATTTAGCTGTTCCAGTTTGGTGTCACTAATCCACAGAGAGTCCTCCAGAGGTGCTATGCTGCCAGTTCGCATCGGTTTGGGTGAACCAGCATTGGAGGCAGTGCAAGGCTCCACCCACCCACCCTGATGTCATCAAGGACCTTTTGCGCTTACTCAGACGTGTGCTCCCGCTACCGAACTGGTAGTGAAGAAAATAGAATATCATCTCCGGAGTCCTCAACTTATGACCAATCACTTAGCAACCATTCAAAATTCAAACAAATCTACCTGGACAATACTTGAATACTATAGCAATAGCAGTTAGACTTATATACCGCTCCCTAGGGCTTTCAGCCCTCTCCAAGCGGTTTACAGAGTCAGCATATCGCCCCCAACAACAATCCGGGTCCTCATTTCACCCACCTCGGAAGGATGGAAGGCTGAGTCAACCTTTGAGCCGGTGAGATTTGAACCGCCAAACTGCAGATAACAGTCAGCTGAAGTGGCCTGCAGTACTGGACCCTAACCACTGCGCCACCTCGGCTCTTGTTCACTCACATTCAAAGATTTGATGTTCAGGCCCTTCTCACAGTCACACAATCACACTTTGGGCCCTTGGCAAACAGGCCATATTTGCGACTGTTAGCAACATCCCACAGTCACATGACTGCATATTATGACAGTTTTTTTGAAAACTGACAAACCATACCCACAGTGAATCATTGGCTTGCTTAACAACCGCCGCAAAAATGGTTGTAAAACCAGATGGATCACATGACCAACCCATCTAAGAGCCAAGGTGGCGCAGTGGTTAAATGCAGCACTGCAGGCTACTGCTAGATCAGCAGGTCAGCCGTTCAAATCTCACCGGCTCAGGGTTGACTCAGCCTTCCATCCTTCCGAGGTGGGTAAAATGAGGACCCAGATTGTTGGGGGCAATATGCTGACTCTCTGTAAACCGCTTAGAGAGGCCTGAAAGGCCTATGAAGCGGTATATAAGTCTACTGCTATTGCTATTGCTATTGCTATCTTACACCTGTTATGGCTATGATGGGCAGTCTCCATTGTAACTCAAAGACTACCTGTGCAATAATAAGCATTCTCACTACCTCTTTATTCAAGTACCTTATTCTAAGGTTGAAACGTACTGGTCTTAACCACCATTACCTGCTCACCCTGAGTGACATCTCCCTGTAGAGCAGTGAAGGTTTGTTGCTGTACATTCTCTGAATGTAAACTAAACTCATTTAAAATGCATGCAATCTAGCCCACATTTAATTACTTTGCTAACTAGAATGTCGCGGGGCATTTTGTCAAGTGCTTTGCTGAAGAGAAAATATGTTATATCCGCCGATTCCCATGCTCTGCTAAAGAAGTTACTTGAAGAACAACCAGAAAAATTTGAAAGATTCTTTCTAAACAATTCCATGCTGACTAGTAATCCTCGGAGATCAATCTCCTTAAGATCAACTTTGGAATCTTCCCACATATCAGTATCCAACTGACCAGTCTATATAGTTCCCTAGCTCTTCTGAATTTCCTCTTTTTAAAATTCGCAAGAGAGCCCTCTAATATTTCACCCGCTATCCTAGCAGTCCAAGATAATGGATTGAGGTTTAGCCAGATGTGCATTTATGAAAACAAACAAAAGAACCCTTTGCTGCTGGAAACATCTGCTTCCTGAAGTCAGAGAAAAAGGCAGCTCCAAAAGCATGCAGAAAATGTGTAAAATCCAGCCAACTTGCCAAAGAGTTTAGAGGACATTGCAAAGAAAGTTGGACACCAGCTTCAATTGTAGGCTGCCAAATCACAGACACGAAATACAGTCTTTCTAGCTTTGCTGGCTTGTATGTAGTGAATTTATTTGTTAGGTCTTATTTTATGTTTGTGGTGTCTTCTTTAATAATTTGGAATAATTTTATTTTGATCTTTCAATCTTTCAATTTACCATCCTAACTGCTGTTCAGTTCCACCTAGTCCAGGACTTCAAAGAAAGGCAAACCTGAATTTTCTAATACATTATGCAGAAACTACCATGGCATTAGACCGTCATTAAGTCTTGAGAGATAAAGGAAGTGAATTAATTATTTCAAACATTTAAATTAACTTAACCCTAACCCTAGCTCTAACCCTAGCTCTAACCCTAGCTCTAACCCTAGCTCTAACCCTAGCTCTACCCCTACCCCTACCCCTAGACCTAACCCTAACCCTAACCCTAACCCTAACCCTAACCCTAACCCTAACCCTAACCCTAACCCTAACCCTAACCCTAACCCTAACCCTAACCCTAACCCTAACCCTAACCCTAACCCTAACCCTAACCCTAACCCTAACCCTAACCCTAACCCTAACCCTAACCCTAACTTGAGAGACCGCCTCCTGCCAATTACCTCCTTGCGACCAATTAGATCACATAGATTAGGCCTCCTCCGAGTTCCATCCGCCAGTCAGTGTCGACTGGCAACCACACGGAGGAGAGCCTTTTCAGTAGTAGCTCCGACCCTTTGGAACGATCTCCCCGTGGAGATTCGTACCCTCACCACCGTCCAGACCTTCCGCACAGCCCTTAAAACCTGGCTAGCCTGTCAGGCCTGGGGATAAAGATTATAATCTGTCCCCACCCGAATGATGAATGAATGTTGTGTACTATTTTACTCTTATGTATTGTTTTGCATTTATTGTCTTGTACCCTCCCTTCCCTATTTTATGTAAGCCGCCCTGAGTCCCCTCAGGGAAAAGGGCGGCCTATAAATATTAATAAAATCACTAAAATCACTAACCCTAACCCTAACCCTAACCCTAACCCTAACCCTAACCCTAACCCTAACCCTAACCCTAACCCTAACCCTAGACCTAGACCTAGACCTAGACCTAGACCTAGACCTAGACTAGACCTAACCCTTAATCATTTCATACAAAACTCTTTCCACTAAAACATCCAGAGCACAGAAAGAACATAGAATAAAGGTGACCTTGGTGGTCTTCTAGTCCGACCCTCTGTTCAAGCAGGAGTCCCTATACATTTCCAGGCAAATGGCTGTCCAAACTCTTCTTTAAAACTTCCAGTGTTGGAGTATCCAAAACTTCTGGAGGCAAGTTGTTCCACTGATTAATCGTTCTCACTGTCGGGAAATTGCTTTTTAGTTCTAGTTGGATCTTTCTTTAATGATCTTCCATCCATTACTTCTTGTCCTGCCCCTAGGTGGTTTGGAGAATATGTCAACCTCCTCGTATCTGTGAGAGCGCTTGAAGGACATATCACACTTCTCCAAATTTCAGCCAAAGATATGCTTTAGTATCCTGTGGTCAGATATACTATGGAACGCTGAAATCTTCTATCGAAGAATATTCTCAGGGCCTTTCTGCTAGAAATAATGGGAAAGGACAGAGGAATGGAAGGGGGAGAAACCAAAGATTCTCACATTTTTCCAGCCAAAATACTATAAAAAGAGAGAAGTCATAGCTAGGCATTTTCAAATCATCTTAACAGGGAATAAATAAAACAAAATATGTTTGTTTTTCTCATGACATTTCATATGGAAATGGGTGGGTGGCTCATCATGACTCTACTCTCACTGTTAGGAATAATGGGAATATTTTAGAGTGAACTGACCAGAGATAGCTGATCAGGAATATTCCCAGGGGGTGGGGGAACTATTGCAAGAAATGGGGAAGCCTATGGTGCAAGGAATGATCAACATTTAATAGAAGCCAAAAAGATAAGAAAAGTTTCCCACTGCTATTTACAGCAATTGTTGGTTTTGGCTCACATTTCAGTTTACTGAGTCAAATGCATACAGATATTCTTTTCCAGAAGTTATAGCAAATAAATAGATACATCATATTCATATACATATACATATACATATACATATACATATACATATACATATACATATACATATACATATACATATACATATACATATACATATACATATACACGCATACACGCATACACGCATACACGCATACACGCATACACGCATACACACATACACGCATACACACATACACACATACATATATATACACATATATACACACACATATATATACACACATATGTATACACATATATGTATACGTATGTATGTGTGTGTGTATGTATGTATGTGTGTGTGTATGTATGTATATATATATGTATATGTATACACACACACACACACACACACACACACACACACACACATACATACATACATACATACATACATGGGACTTACCAGGGGTTGTGACACTATATATATATATACATACATATACATATACATATACATATACATATACATATACATATACATATACATATACATATACACACACACACACACACACACACACACACACACACACACACATATATATATAGTGTCACAACCCCTGGTAAGTCCCAATTATGGGAGGAAGCTAACAGCTTCCATTATCTGTCAATCGGCTTGTCACAAGAGTCCATCACGACAGAAAACCAATATTTTTACTGTTGCCTTTGTTACACATTTTGTGTTATATTTGTGCTGATAAATAAATAAAGGGAGAGTAGTATAGATCTATTTCAAGCTATTTAGCTCTCATCAGCTAGCCCAGTAAGGGTATGGCTAGCTGATGAGAGCTAAATAGCTTGAAATAGATCTATATTAGTCTCTAGTCTCCCTTTATTTATTTATCAGCACAAATATAACACAGAGACACACAGACACACATCAAATATTTATCTTCCTAGACTGTTCAGGTAAACAACAGATTAGCCATCATTTTTTTGGCACATCCAGATACTTCTATATTTCTTGATGTACCTTGAAGACAACAAGAAGAGTCTTCTCTGACATGATGTCCTCCAGGTAAGCAGTCAGGTGAGAGAATGGTTGAGTCCGAGAGTGAACTCAAGTCTTTGGGATGGCATGCTGAAGGAGCAAATGATTTACCACAGAACAATGGCACGTAGATACAGGGAGTTTCCAGATCAAAAGGAGTGCCTTGTAGACATCAATGGCTTACATAGGCTTTAAACAGAACATTATGACCACCCAGTGGAATAAAATTGCTTCTCTAAGTGATACTTGTGTTTGTCTTTGGAACTTTTTCAGATGCTGTTAGCACATAGCAGCATTATCTGTTGCTTACAGATGGATCCTGACTCTATATGGCTTCTGGCCCTACAATGGGCTTAGCCCTCTGATCTCATCTTAATCTCTTGTACGTTTATCTGTCCAGTTCTGATGTGCTTGATAGTAGATCCTGTGTTTCGGTTCCAGAAGCTTTTATTTACCCCTTTTAGAAATGCATTCCTATATATATATACTAAAGCAATCTCTCCCCCCATCCCCAATATATCTGGATACATATTACACAGAGGCAGTCACACACTAAAAATGCACATCAGACGGAAGTTCTTAACATTGGCAAGTGTTTGTTAGTGAAGCAAAAGGGTCTTGTCTGGCAGAGGAGGATGTGATAGAAGGAAACCAACCAGATTGGGTGTCAGCCTTAACTACCCATTGATATTATTCTTATCCCTACTGATGGTGACTAAGACGAAGACCGACAAAGAGAACACGCCAGTGATAGGAAGATTTAATCATCCCTGAGATGTTACTTAATCATGCATGTAGTTCATTTCTTGTTTGGTTAGTACCAATTTCAGTGGGACAGGGTTCCAGGGTTTCAGGGATGGAGCTGATCTCATGTGAATTGTGGAGGATGTAAAAAGGTTCTGCTTCATAAAATAGGAATTGCCTCTCAACAAGCACAGGTAGTACAGTTTGGTCTCCTGTGACTTCTAGCCATTTTTCAGAGTCTGGGTTTATCTCCTCACCTGATACAGGGGTATTGGCATACATTGCACACAAACCAGTGGTGGGTTTCAAAAAATTTTAGGACCTCTTCTGTAGGTATGGCCTGCTTCATGGGAGTGGCTTGCCAGCCATGTGACTGGGTGGGCGTGGCCAACTTGCAAAATGTAGTGAAACTCACTTATTAACAATGCTCTTGCTTAGCAACCAAAATGTTGGCTCAGAAACTCTGGCATTTGAAGCATGCAAGTCTTAAAGCTGTCAAGTTACAAGTACCTTGTACTCCCAACCCTTTAGGGAAAAAAACTCAGGGGTGTTCAAACTTGACAGCTTTAAGACTTGTGGACTTCAACTCCCAGAATTCCTCCTCCAGTCATGTTGGCTCAGGAACTCTGGCATTGAAGTGTGCAAGTCTTAGTCAAGTTACAAGACCCTTGCATGCCTAACCCTTTAGAAAAAAAATCCAGGGGTGTTCAAACTTGACAGCTTTAAGACTTGTGGACTTCAACTCCCAGAATTCCTCCTCTCACTCTTCATCTTGATGATGTGTAGATGGGCAGGGGGAGGGAGCTGGAACCTGTTCTAAACGGCACTGTAGATTTGTGGAACCTCTTCTATAGAAGAGTTTAGAACTGGTAGGAACCCACCCCTGACACAAACCATGTACTTTACCATTAGATTATACTTTTCCTTGTCCTTAATCACTCAGGTGATTGTCCTTACTCCCATATTCACCTATCTATTTGATTTATACTGTATCTCACCTTTGGTACAAAATTCAAAGCACTGTACATAATGGTCCCTTTATTTATTTTCTTGACAATAAAAATCCTGTGAGGTAGATTGCCTGCTTACCCAGGAAAGTTCTGTGGGTTTATTTCTACAGGTAGTCCTCAACTTACAACTGCAATTGAGCCCCAATTTTTTTGCTCCTAACTGAAACATTTGTAAAGTGAGTTTGCTCCATTGTATGACATTTCTACTTACCACCCATAAAGCCCTTCATGGTAGTGGATATGGGTACTTGAGAGACCGCCTCCTGCCAATTACCTCCTCGCGACCGATTAGATCACACAGATTAGGCCTCCTCCGAGTTCCATCTGCCAGTCAGTGTCGACTGGCAACTACGCGGAGGAGAGCCTTCTCGGTGGCAGCTCCGACCCTTTGGAACGATCTCCCCGTGGAGATTCGTACCCTCACCACCCTCCAGACCTTCCGCACAGCCCTATTCCGCCAGGCCTGGGGTTAAAGATTGGGATCCGTCCCCACCCGAATGATGAATGAATGTTGCTTCTATTTTTTAATTGTGTATTGTCTGTATATGTCATTACGTGTATCCCCTCCCTATAGGTTGTAAGCCGCCCTGAGTCCCCTCAGGGAAAAGGGCGGCCTATAAATAAAAGCAATCAATCAATCAATCAATTTCTTGCCACAATTGTTAAGTGAATCACTGCCATTGTTAGTAATACGGTTGTTAAGTGAATCTGCCTTCCCCATTGAGCTTGCTTGCCAGAAGGTCGCAAAAGGGGATCACACGACCCCCCGGGACACTGCAACCGTCATAAAAATGAGACAGTTGCCAAGGATTCTGAATTTTTATCACGGGGCCACGGGGATGCTGCAAAGGTCATTAAGTGTGAAAAACAGACATAAGTCACTTTTTTTTCAGTGCTGTTGTAACTTTGAGTGGCCATTGAACAAACTATTGAGGACTACTTGAATACTAGTAGCTTATGTTCCTGGGTAATATGTGATCAAACCAACATGAACCAATTTTAATTAGCTTCAGGAAAATTGCATTTTAGGATCCTGAAGCAGGTGAATTAACTCCATACGTTCTGATGAGAGTATTTGGAGTTTTGAGCCCATAGGAGAATATTTGTGTAAAATATTAGCCAAATTAGCCATGGCAAGTGTCAGCCTGTCACAAATAACTTTTTTTTTTTTGGTATATGGCAAATTTGTGAGGCTCCCAAACTGTTCTTTCCCTGTCATTCTCAGATTATCTTTCATGTTTTTTTGTATTTGTATTTGTATTTTATTATTTGTATGCCGCCCTTCTCCGGGAGGACTCAGGGCGGCGAACAATTCAAAGGGGAAAAAAAGGGGAACATAAAAAGACAAAATACAAATAATAAAAGTAGACAACAGTCGCACAACCATACATGTTGAGAGGGGAGGGAACTCATAATCCCCAGGCCTGCCGGCAAAGCCAGGTTTTGACGGCTTTTCGGAAGGCCTGGAGAGAGGTGAGGGTCCGAATCCCTGCGGGGAGTTCATTCCAGAGGGCCGGAGCTGCCAAGAGAAGGCCCTCCCCCGGGTAATAGCCAGGTGGCATTGGCTGGTAGATGGCACCCGGAGGAGGCCAACCCTGTGAGATCTAATGGGTCTGTGGGAGGTAATTGGCAGCAGGCGGTCTCTCAAGAGAGAGCTTGTTGCTTGGCGAGGAGTGTTGAAGAGAACATGAGGGGATGTGTTGGTGTCACGGAGTGGCCAAGGTTAAAACTGTTTATTCTATGTTCTCATTGTTTAAGGGAATTAGAGAGAGTTGAAAGGATTAAAAAAAAGGACACAGCAACTGTTGACTTTGTCCCTTAATTTAACCAAAGAGTAACTAAAATGTATATTTCTGCTTTTGAATTTCAGCAGGGTGCTCTGAGCAGGCCTGGCTCGCATTTCCCCTAGTTTAATGCCACGTGAATCCAGAAACAGATTGGATGCATCAATGTATTGCACTATAAATGATTTCTGTCCTGAGGTATCCGCAAGATCCCTGTGATATCTCAGGTTCACTATGCTTTTCCTCCCTGTCTTTGAATCAGTGTTGCTTCCTCATGGTTCCACCAGAAATCCGCGAAGCCCTTATCCGCGGAGACATAAGCGCGAAGACTAATTCGCGCCGTTCTAAGCGCTAAGGAAAAACGCGACCCTACCGCGATGACATAATTGCGGAGGGCAAATCCGCGCATTCCCAAGCACTCACTACCCTAAACCTAACCCTAAACCTAACCCTAAACCTAACCCTAAACCTAAACCTAACGCTAAACCTAACGTTAAACCTAATGCTAAACCTAACGCTAAACCTAATGCTAAACCTAACCCTAACCCTAACCCTAAACCTAACCCTAAACCTAACCCTAACCCTAACCCTAAACCTAACCCTAAACCTAAACCTAAACCTAAACCTAACCCTAAACCTAACCCTAAACCTAACCCTAAACCTAACCCTAAACCTAAACCTAACGCTAAACCTAACGTTAAACCTAACGCTAAACCTAACGCTAAACCTAATGCTAAACCTAACCCTAACCCTAAACCTAACCCTAACCCTAAACCTAACGTTAAACCTAACCCTAAACCTAACCCTAAACCTAACCCTAACCCTAACCCTAAACCTAACCCTAAACCTAACCCTAAACCTAACCCTAAACCTAACCCTAAAACAAACCCCTAAACCTAATCCTAACCCTTACCTTAATTGAAATCGGCTTTCTGCCGCGGCACCATCTTAAAGCGCCCTTCTGTTGCCGCGCTGTTGTCGCCGCGGTGATGACGCACGGTGATGACGTCACGGCTTTAGCGCCGCGATTTTATCACCGCGATTTTGACGAGCATGGTTTTGTCGTGCCACGCTTCCTCATGACTGCAGGTTTCTCTGCAGTTTTTTATAGAAGTAGTTGCTCTTTCCTGCTTCCTAGGGCTGAAAGAAAATGACTGGCATAAGATCCCCCGGCCTGGCGTTGTTGCCAGTGGTAGGAACTAGCACTCATAGTCCTCCAATTTCTAGACTGGTATTTTAATCACTACACCAAATGCACAATGAAAGCAAAATAATATTTCAAGCTCATCAATAGGTAGATTTGACTAGGTGATGCTGACTAGGAGGCTCAGTGGCTAAGACACTGAGCTTGTTGATCAGAAAGGTTGGCAGTTCGGCGGTTCGAATCCCTAGTACAGGTCTCCTGCGTGAGCAGGGGGTTGGACTAGATGACCTCCAAGGTACCTTCTAACTGTTTACTGTTTACATTTGATGATCTTTCTGGTCACTTCTATGCCCAGCTGGGCAATAGGTTTACTTATAGGTGAAACAGTTCTATGAGGAGAACATGGAAGTCGGCTTCCAGACAAATAAAAGATTTTTTTGCCCTAGGCACTGTGACAGAATTGTGGCTTCTAAAATAACTAGTTCATCGAATAAATTGATCCCACGTTGAGAGGCTTGAGTGCACGAAACTCATATTTTGCTGTCTAAAAAAAAAATGAATCTTCTGTTAAAATCATTTTTGTACAATGGCACAACTGACAACTCCTTTAGTTCAGTCAGAGGATTGTTAAGAAGATGGGTTCAAACTGCTGATTTTGTTTTTGGATTTATGGGCTAAACTCATTAGGGATGGAACGTTCTGGTTGATGGGGCAAAACAACAACCTTTCAGGAAAGGCCGATTTATCCTTTACATCTTATACAATTGTGAGGTTGGTAAGGTGAAGGAACAGGAGGTAAAGAAATCTGGCCTAGCAACATCCAAACAAAAGACTCAAATGATCTTCTCCTTCACCCCAGTCATTTCATAACAACCAGAGACTAATAAAGTTAATTGTGATTATATCTTATTGGATTCAATCTCAACCAGTGCAATCAATGGGGTTTTAGACATAAAACTTAACTACAGTTGATCTTTTATTTTCACCCAAGGGTACTTTCATCATCACCAATATTTCCACCACCAGATTTCAGGCAAACGTGTAGCTATATCTGTTGTGGCCCAGCAGGAGCCGTTGGAGCTGCCACCAGACTCCAACAGCGAGGGGTCCGATGACTCGGAGGATGTGAAAGACCCTGGACAGGGTGACGACTCCGAGCAGGGCGCAGAGAGGCTGGTTGGCCACCAGGAGGTGCCTGAGCCTTGGACCAGAGGGGAGGAGACAAGGGAGTGTGATCCGGACGTCAGCAGTGAGTTGTTCCTGGATGCCTGGCACCAAAGAGCTAATAGGCGTCAGGAACAGCATACAGGAGGTAATTGCACTCAGCTGGTGGTCATTAGGCTCCTCTCCAGACTATAAAAGCACTGCTTGTGCACATGCCCCTTTTGCAGAAGTCAACGCAGGAACGAATGTTGGAGAATATTGTTATGAGCTTGGCAGGCTGGATTGCTGCCACGGCTTATCTGTGCTGGATTGCTGCCCAAGCTTTTCTGTGCCTGTTTGCTGCCAAGGACCTGTCTGTCTGTTAATTAAATGCCGTAACTTATCTTTGGCTCGGAGTGTTGGTGTGGGACGAGGGGGGTCAGAACATATATAGTATTTCAGCTTTGGAAATGGATTTGGAAATATCACATGGTTGAGACTTCAGTTCGTTGAACGGACAGAAAACTCCGCTAACTCACCAAGGCCTCCTTCTTTAGGCAAGTCAATGCTGTTTGGAGATTATGCAGTTATTTTTACATATAAATGAAGGGAGCTAAATTTTTATTACAGTGGCTGGCAGTGGCTTTCCCAAGTTCCATTCCAGAATCTTGCAGAGTTCTATTAGAACTTGATAGAGACTGTGGGAACTTTTGAATGTCATTTGTGAATGAGACGTTCCCGGCATTTGACCAGAAAGAGGTGTAGATCCGTATATATCATTCTAATCAAAACAGATCTTGCCAATCTCAGGGGTTGCCACAAAGAAGAGGGAGTCAAGCTGTTCTCCAAAGCACCTGAGGGCAGGACAAGAAGCAATGGGTGGTAACTAATCAAGGAGAGAAGCAACTTAGAACGGAGGAGGAGAAATTCCCTGAAAGTTAGAACAATTAATCAATGGAACAACTTGCCTCCAGAAGTTGTATATGCTCCAACACTGGAAGCTTTTAAGAAGAGATTGAACAACCATTTGTCAGCGGTGGTGTAGGGTTTCCTGCCTAAGCAGGGGGTTGGACTAGAAGACCTCCAAAGCCCATTCCAACTCTGTTATTCTATTCTAATCTGCATTTTAAAAAGATATTATGGACAAAGGCACATACTTTAGGTGATTCAGTCAGGAAATCTGTGGCAAAGCCAGGAAATGAGTGAGTATCTCCTCTCAAGCCCCCATCCATGCTTTACCACAAGATTATGCTGCCTTTTCCCCCCAACCATCTTTTCAGAAGTAGTGGCTACAGAGCGTTTTCCACATTAGCATGAGACATGGAGCAAATGTTCTCTCTAATCTATGGAGTTTTAATTCTGCCATAATCACCCTGGGTGGTGTCTTGTTCCCTCTTTAATTATCCATGTGTTTTTAAGTACAAGTAAACTAACAAGAACCATCTTTCATTCTTGGAACTGAACAGAAGCCAAGCATTTTGGGGAGGTTGGCGAGATGACTTTGAAGTTTTCTTCGGTTTGTTTACACAATAAAACTCTGTGCTTTTGTTCTGTCTTCTGACTGGGACAAGAACCACACTTCAAATACTCAGAGGGTGTAATAGGCTTAAACTGGAAGCGGTACTGTGGGGCTGGAATAGGAGAATCCCTTCCTGAGAATGGGAATCCGAAACCGATTCACGTGATGCCTATTTACATTTCTGCTTGAAAGGAAAATCAAGGATTACGAAGTTCACCATGGCTCCTACAACAGGATAATAATACAGTAAGGATTCCTACAAGTCCAGAGTTCATTGCAATTACCAAGCAAGGCAACTATAAACCAGAGCTTTGCCCCAAAGCGATTCCAATGTAAATTTCAGTAAATGTGAGGGACGTGGTGGCTCTGTGGCTAAGATGCTGAGCTTGTCAATCAGAAAGGTTGGCAGTTCGGCAGTTCGAATCCCTAGCGCCGCATAACGGAGTGAGCTCCCGTTATTTGTCCCAGCTTCTGCCAACCTAGCAGTTCTAAAGCATGTAAAAATGCAAGTAATAAAATAGGGGACCACCTTTGGTGGGAAGGTAACAGTGTTCTGTGCTTAATCATGCCGGCCACATGACCACAGAGATGTGTCTTTGGAGAGTGCTGCCTCTTCAGCTTTGAAACGGAGATGAGCACCGCCCCCTAGAGTTGGGAACAACGGTTCCACCACAAAACCGTGTTCGACTAAACCGCGCTCGACAAAACCGCGTAGCTGACATCATCAACAGGGCGACAACAGCGCGGAGACAGAAGCACGCTGTAAACGCTAAACCTAAAATTAACCCCTAAACCTAAACCTAACCCCCCTATACCTAATCCTAAACCTAACCCTAAACCTAACCCTTAACCTAACCCTAAACCTAATCCTTAACCTAAACTTAAACCTAATCCTAACCCTTAACCTAACCCTAACCCTTAACCTAACCCTAAACCTAACCCTTAACCTAACCCTAAACCTAACCCTAAAGCTAACCCTAAACCTAACCCTTAACTTAAGTTGAATCGGCTTGCTTTCAAAGCGCTATTTAAAGCGCCCTTCTTTCTCCGCGCTGGCTGTTGTCGCCCTGTTGATGACATCAGCGACGCGGTTTAATCGGGCGCGGCTTAGTCGAGGCGCGGTTTTGACGGGTCACGGGGAACAACTAGCACATATGTGTGAGGGAACCTTTACCTTTAAATGTGGAATTAACACAAAGGGAAGATAAATGGACACACGCAATACTAACGCTCCGTTGCTATTGTCCAGTGCAGGTGTTACCTCATATAATTATTTCCCTCACACTTGTTGAGGAAGTGAGAGGGCTGAATATGGCTCAGAAATTAGCATGCCAGCATCCAAAAATTGCACAAGGAGATGACACTCGCTTAGAATGGATATTCTTGGCAGATGAGAAGATGCTCCCGTTTCAGTCATAATCAGTGACAGCATGAGCCGCGTGTGGCTTTTCTTCTTCATTGAGATTATTATTCTGCTTAGTATTTCTTCGAAGGGAGGGGGATTGAAGCACAAAGCAGAGCTGTAGCTGTTTCCCAGCCTCAAGTGCTTACAATTAGCACTACTGTCAAGTATTGGCAGAAGAATCTAGGTCACAGTTTGTATCAGCCCTAAATATTATCACACAAAATCTGGCACCCTTAAGGAAGGAGGCAGTAGAGCTTTCTTCCAGTTGTCTAACATTTCGTTTAGGAAATGATTAGACGGTACTCAAAATTATAAAATAGGTGGCAAGGGAGATTAAATCCCCCAAAAATAAGCATTGCAAGCATGAGGACTAGAATCTTGCTACACCTATCCTCCGCGAGCTGCACTGGTTACCCATTAGTCTCTGGATCCGCTTCAAGGCGCTGGTCGTTACCTATAAAGAGCCGAGGTGGATCAAGAGCCGAGGTGGATCAAGAGCCGAGGTGGATCAAGAGCCGAGGTGGCGCAGTGGTTAAATGCAGCACTGCAGGCTACTGCTAGATCAGCAGTTCAGCGGCTCAAATCTCACCGGCTCAGGGTTGACTCAGCCTTCCATCCTTCCGAGGTGGGTAAAATGAGGACCCAGATTGTTGTTGGGGGCAATATGCTGACTCTCTGTAAACCGCTTAGAGAGGGCTGAAAGCCCTATGAAGCGGTATATAAGTCTAACTGCTATTGCTATCGCTATAAAGCCCTTCATGGCATCGGACCTGGGTACCTGAGAGACCGCCTCCTGCCGATCACCTCCCATAGACCGATTCGATCACACAGGTTAGGTCTCCTCCGGATTCCATCTGCCAGCCAATGTCGCCTGGCGACTCCCCGGGGGAGAGCCTTCTCTGTTGCAGCGCCAGCCCTCTGGAACGATCTCCCTGTGGAGATCCGGACCCTTACTACCCTCCCGGCCTTCCGCAAAGCTGTTAAGTCCTGGCTGCTCCAGCAGGCCGGGGGGCTCTCGTAATATTCAGCCCCCCCGGAGATTGTGACTGTTGTATATTTTAATGTTGTTTGTGTATTATTCCCCTCCCTTGTTTTATTGTAAGCCGCCCGGAGTCCTTTGGGAGTGGGCGGCATACAAATCAATAAAACTATAAAACTATAACTATAAACTATAAACTATATGGGCAACCTATAAGTCACTCCCTGCCCTTATCTACGCCCTCACAAGACAACATCCTTTTTTTTTTTTTTTTGTCGGAAACAAAAAAAAAAGGCTCTAGGTGTGTGTCAGCACATTTAGGTCATAAGAATGCCTTTCAACCCCAAAAAATTATTGTGTGTATTTAAAATTATATGGCAAGCTTCCTGACTAGGACCAATGGGCTGCATTTAAAAACATTAAATAGCAATAATATTGCAGTAAATACAACTTGGCAGCCAAGGAAGAAATCCATTCCAACTATCAACAGTACCATCCCATGGGCTCTCTCCTATATTCCGGCCCCCATGTCCAGCAGCGTAACTGGGTCTTCTAAGCCATCTAAAAGGCCACCAGGCAGAGAGTTAATAATATTCCAGAGAGTAATCATCATCACCGAACAAGCTCCCTTCTTTAGTTATGCCAGATAGCACTCTTCAAGACACAGGATCCTGTTGGATCTGATGCAGGGGTGGGTTCCTGCCAGTTCTAACCTCTTCTATAGAAGAGGTTCCACAAATCTACAGTGCCGTTCCAGCTCCCTCCCCCTCCTCCTCCCCCTGCCCGTCCACACATCATCAAGATGAAGAGCGAGAGGAGGAATTCTGGGAGTTGAAGTCCACAAGTCTTAAAGCTGTCAAGTTTGAACACCCCTGGGTTTTTTTTTCCTAAAAGGTTAGGGGTGCAAGGGTCTTGCAACTTGACAGCTTTAAGACTTGCCAGAGTTCCTGAGCCAACATTTTGGTTGCTAAGCAAGAGGGTTGCTAAGTGAGTTTCACCACATTTTACAAGTTGGCCACGCCCATCCAGTCACATTGCCAGAAAGTCACTCCCACCCGGGAGTCACATGGCCGGCAAGCCACTCCCACAAAGCAGGCCACACTTACAGAAGAGGTTCTAAAAAAATTTGATCTGATGGGACAGGTAGATACAAGCAGAGAGAGCCTATCCCTCAAATAACCTGGCCCCACATCATGAAGAGTAAGAGCCAACATCTTGAATTGAACCCCAAAATACATACATTGGTCAACCAATGCTGCTTGTGGCACAGAGGTGTAATGGGCCTCAATCTAGGATGCCCCCACTATTACGATTTGTTACCTTTGGTGAGATGGGCATCCTTACAAATATAAAAAAAACAAATCTGAAAAAAAGAAATTTTGTATCAGCTGCACTTCTAGATTGCACTCTTCAAGGGCAGCTCCCTGTAAAGTGTACCGTAGTAGTCCATTCAGGAGGTGACTAAGGCATAAGTGGCTGTGAGCAGGGCCGGATTTTCCTATAGGCTAACTAGGCTTCAGCCTAGGGCCTCAAGATCAAGAGGGGCCTACATTCAAATTGTTAGCAAAATTAAAATTACACTATTCTAAAAACAGTGAACACTAAAACACTGAACCGAAAATAAGGAGAAATTCTACGCATATGACTAATAAACAAACATAAAAATGTATTGGTTAAGATCGTTCCAGCGTCGCGGCAGTTGGGGAGCCCGTCCACATTCCCAGCACCGGCGGTCGGGCGAGAGGCGCGGCCGCTCCCAGTAGCCGCCCCGTCGACGCGGAGCCCACCAGCGGCCAGGCAGGTGAGGGCGAGGGGGCCGCGCCGGGCAGCTGAGCGCAGCAGGGGAGGCGGCTGGCCTCGCTGCCTTTGCCGCAGAGCAGAGCTGCCCTCCGTCGGGAGGCCAGCTATATATATTGATATATATTTATATACATTGATATATATATTGATATATATTGATATATATCACAGTAATGATGCATTTTATTGTCTCTCATGTAATTTACAAACTTAAAAATGGGAGGTGAAAGGGCCTCATAAGTGGAATAGCCTAGGGCCTCTTTTCATCTAAATCCGGCCCTGGCCTGGCTGTGAGCACAACCTAAAGCTGTGTAAGAGATCTCCTGATCATGGGCTGCAACTTTTGCCATTTTTTTTAGTTATAAAAGAGACTCAATTACAAAAGAGATTGGGAATCACTCCAGTTAATATCTAACCCCTCCAAAAATATTAAGTCACACAGAAAAATAGGCACCGCCTTTGGTGGGAAGGTAACAGCGTTCCGTGCACCATCGGCGTTTAGTCATGCTGGCCACATGACCACGGAGACGTCTTCGGACAGCGCTGGCTCTTTGGCTTCGAAACAGAGATGAGCACTGCCCCCTATGGTCGGGAACAACTAGCACATATGTGCGAGGGGAACCTTTACCTTTACAAATCTCTGGGAGATTTATTCTCAAGGAAGTGTACACAGATTGCAGAATTAGATTCCTTGCTATGTGTAAGGAATGATAATGATCTGGGTATTTAGTCTTTAATATATTTTACATGACAAGGTAAATTTAAAAGAAAAAAAAGGTTTTCCGCACAATCAGCTTTAGAACAGTGAACGTGGGCTAGACAATGCAGCCCAGGGAGGCATAATTGGTTTTCAAAATGACAGATTAATGTTGATCATCATCAGTGCAATTCAGATTAGGCTGTCTGTATTTATAGAATTGGAATATGGCAGGTCCCCACGCAGCAGCGGTTTAGGAAGAGGACAGGGAGGGTCTGGCATCCGGTAGGTGTTCAGTGTTTAAAGTTAAACTCTTCATCCCTGTGCGGCTGCCAAACCAGTGAGCGAGCGCGTGTTTAATAACCACCCGTCTAATTTGGTCCTCCTCCATCAGTCGCCATCACAAATTCTGCTGTCAGTATACATTCATCGGGAAGCAGTGAAATCTCATAGACAACCAAACCTTACAGAGACATTACCACACAAGTAGGCTATCTGTGGCATGCCAAACACCGTAGAGCTACTAATCAGCACCTCCTCCTCTTTGTCGGCCGTGCTTCCGAGGAAGGCTGGGGATTGTCATGTCACAGATTGCCTACTAGCTCTAAACTATTCCCAAGTGGTAGAAACTCAGCACTAAACAGCTCGGAGCTGAGGAGTGTTGCTGTTCCTTTGAAGTGAAAACTTGCACCACTGATAGAAAAGGAAAACCTTTAAGAAAAGCCGGCCTGCTCCTCAAACCACATAAGAAATCTCCACAAATTATCAAAAACGTAGGTATAATTAGCAAGCAGATACAAACAAAATGATCACTAGCAAGTATTCCGAGCAGCGGCGGGTCGCATATTTTGTTACCACTGGTTCGCCCCACTTCATACATGCACGCCAGAAGGGGGTTCCTACCAGTTCGCACCTATTCGGTAGAACCGCTTCGTCAAATCTACCGAACCGGTTAGAAGAGGTTCCACCAGTGGACCCGGAAAGCAGGCCACACCCACAGAAGAGGTTCCAAAACCCACTACTGACACACACACACACACACACACACACACACACACACACACACACACACACACACACAGACTCACCGAGAGAGAAAGAGAAAGAAAGGAAGAAATAAATAAATAAAGAAAAAAAGAAAGAAAAGTGAGAGAGATGAAAGAAAAAAAGGAAAAAGGGATAGAGAGACAAAAGGAAGGAGAGAGAGAGAGAGAGAGAGAGAGAGAGAGAGAGAGAGAGAGAGAGAGAGAGACTGTTCACTGGAGACATTAAAACACATGGCCGGCAAGCCACTCCCACCAGGTCACATGGCCGTCAAGCCACTCCCACAAAGGAGGCCACACCCACAGAGTAGGTTTGAAAATTTTTTGAAACCCACCACTGATGCACGCGCGCTAAGCAGGTGCATGTGCACCTTCCATGCATGCGCCGAGCCTTCTGCACATTACTGCACATGCAGTAATGATTTCCATTACTGGTTTGGGTGAATCCCATCTCTGATGCTGAGCATGGAGACCAGTGGTGGGTTCTGGATCCCATTCCAACCAGTACGGTTGGAATGGGCCCAATGGCATCCACGTGGATGCGCGCAGTGCGTGCATGCGTCTTAGCCCTTCTGTGAGCCTCCATGACACTCCTTCTGCTCCGCGGAGCATTGCACAGGTGCTGTATGTGCCATGTGCATGCGCGGAAAGCCTTAAAAGACAGGTAAGGAGCTCAGGAGGGCAGGTGGGCCCTCCGGAGCACAGTATTGTAATGGTATCCAGTGCTCCGGGCAGGCTCTGGTACTCCCGTACCAGGGCGTACCGCCTGCAACCCACCACTGATGGAGACACACACTCACAAACCATACTGGCTTCATGGGTAGGAAGGATGGGACACCTAGTTTTTGGCATGCCATGAAAGAAAAAATACAGCCTCAATGATTCTTTTTGTTATTGTATTTTTACTGCTGTGGAGGGTATCTTCTTCCAGAGAATATTTCGCTGACTGCTTTTCTTCTTTAACTTTGATTATAGTCTGTTTATGGGAAGGTTCTCAAGAGAGAAGTTTATTTTCACTTGTGCGGGTAGATAGGGGAGGTTTTAATGCCTCCAGTGAACATTCTCTCTCTCTCTCTCTCTCTCTCTCTCTCTCTCTCTCTCTCTCTCTCTCTCTCTCTCTCTCTCTCTCTCTCTCTCTCTCTCTCTCTCTCTCTCTCTCTCCCTCTCTCCCTCCCTCTCTCTCCCTCCCTCCCTCTCTCTGTCTCTGTCTCTTTGTCTCTCCCCCTCCCTCCCTCCCCCCCTCTCTCTCCCTCCCTCCCCCTCTCTCTCTGTGTGTGTCTCTGTCTCTGTGTCTCTCCCCCTCCCTCCCTCCCTCTCTCTTTCTCTCTCTCTCTCCCCCTCCCTCCCTCCCTCTCTCTCTCTCTCTCCCTCCCTCTCTGTGTGTCTCTGTCTCTGTGTCTCTCCCCCTCCCCCCTCCCTCCCTCACTCTGTCTCTGTCTCTGTCTCTGTGTCTGTGTCTCTCCCCCTCCCTCCCTCCCTCTCTCTCTGTCTCTGTGTCTCTCCCACTCCCTCCCTCCCTCTCTCTCTGTCTCTGTGTCTCTCCCACTCCCTCCCTCCCTCCCTCCCTCTCCCTCCCTTCCCCCCCTCTCTGTCTCTCTGTCTCTCCCACTCCCTCCCTCCCTCCATCTCTCTCCCTCCCTCCCTCCCCCCTCTCTCTCTGTCTCTGTGTCTCTCCCACTCCCTCCCTCTCTCTCCCTCCCTCTCTCTCTCTCTCTCTGTCTCTGTGTCTTTCCCACTCCCTCCCTCCCTCTCTCTCCCTCTCTCTCTCTGTCTCTGTGTCTCTCCCCCTCCCTCCCTCCCTCTCTCTCTTTCTGTGTGTGTGTTTGTGTGTGTATGTAATTGTGTGTACACACTGAATTCAGGATTGGCCAAAGCACACAGCTCCTGCTTACAGAAGCTTTGTATTGTTATTAAGGTTTGAAAAAAGAAAGCTGCTTTTTCTTTTTTTTTCTCTTTAACTAAAAAACCCCCCCAAAAAATAAGATTTGCAACCTCCATTGGCAGCTTGTTTTCATGCCAGATTCTTCCGGTGCTTGGGAAGTCTTTGAAATTTGGAGGTGTTCACATCAAACTGCGATTTTTAAAGGATTTTCAGTCACTCATAATGGGCTATGAAACGGAGATGAGTGCTGCCCCCTAGAGTAGGGAATGACTAGCACATATGTGCAAGGGGAACCTATATCTTTATATTCAACAAAGCTCCCTGGACTTCAAGAATTACCTCTAGAGACCAGAATTCAAAAGCATGAAGGTAGGTAGGTAGGTAGGTAGGTAGGTAGGTAGGTAGGTAGGTAGGTAGGTAGATAGATAGATAGATAGATAGATAGATAGATAGATAGATAGATAGATAGATAGATAGATAGATAGATAGATAGATAGATAGAAAGATATAAACATTTAAACTTCATATAGAACAATAGAGGAAACCATTAAAAAACACTTTCATTTCCATACTTCCTTTTTAAACCAGCCTTTTTCAGAGCAGACTGCAGATTGTTCATGATATAATATAAGAGCATGGTGCAACAGAACAGAACCATTTTAGGGGTGGGGTCTGTGGGGAAGAAAAGAAGGAAATGCAACCACTCCATTAGTGAGAAACCAGAAATGTGGGCCTCCTTTTTCTTATCTAGTTTAATTGCTCTTAATATAACCTTCTGCATGCTGTTTTCATTGACCTGGATTTTACAGGGGTTGCTTCTACAGAAGTGGAGTAGGCACCAAACAGGAGAAGGTAGCTATAAAACTTTATAACTAAGAAACAGTGAATGGGTTTCCTTTTTCCAGCCTCTCTCTCAGTCTCTTCTCTTTTCTTTTCCCTGCTCTCCTCTTCTCTGCCTCACATTTTTTCAGCTATAATATCTCATGTACAGGTGGTCCTTGAATTATGACTAAAATTGAGCATGATTTTTTTTTGTTGCTAAGTGAGACATTTTTAAAGTGAATTTCACCCCCTTTGACGACCTTTCTTGGCACTGTTGTTAAGTGAATCACTCCAGTTGTTAAGTTAGTAGCATGGTTGTTCAGTGAATCTGGCTTTCCCGGTTGACTTTGCTTCTCGGAGGTCACAAAAGGTGATCACATGACCTCAGGTCACGGCAACCATTATAAATAGGAACCAGTTGCCAAACATCTGAATTTTGATCATGTGACCATGGGGATGCTGCAATGGTCATAAGTGTGAGAAATGGTCATAAGTCATTTTTTGAGTGCTGTTTATAACTTTGGTCACTAAACGAACTGTTGTAAGTCGAGGACCATCTGCACCCACGTTAACAACTCGATGTCAATCGAAGGGATGAAAAATAATTATTTGATGGGGAGTAGGACAAAAGCCGAATGTCCATCAAAAAGACTGTGTTATTGAAATGTTTAGTTTCACTTTAAATTGAATTAGTCGACCACATAGATTTGATTCACAAAATGTCCTAAACTCACCCATACTTAGATTTACAGTACTTTGTTCAAAATTCAAAAAAAAATTTAAATAGTGACAGAATTTATATCCGCATGCATGCATGGCAATAGATTCCTTGAGTTCTTCATGGCTGGTATCCTATCCCGATCCAGATGGGGGTGGATGTAGCTTTTTCCTCTGGGCAGTGTACACAGAAACACAAATGCCACACAATTGATTTGTGCCAGTTGAGTTAACTGTAAACACTCCCCCCCCCAAACTCTTTTTCTTACATCTCGTAGGTACCATAGAACTGGAGGGGACTTGGCCTGTTGCAGAGGTGGGTTCCTACCAGTTCGCAACTATTCGGTAGAACCGGTTCGTCAAATCTACCGAACCGGTTAGAAGAGGTTCCACCAGTGGACCCGGAAAGCAGACCACACCTGCAGAAGAGGTTCCAAAAATTTTTGAAACCCACCACTGGTCCTTGGATATGATTATTCTACACTATCATGCTCATCTTTATAAAACTCAGTGCCTCTGTGAAAGGTAAGGATGACTACTGCGTTTGTGGTGCAATCAGAACATTGCGTGTGTTGAAGTTGTTTTAACACAAACCAAAGATGCCTTTTAAAAAGCAAGTTTACATCCTATCCTTATGCATGCCAGTGCTGTGTGTGGGGTAACTTAAGGTGGTTCTGACAAGTGTCAGCGGCATCTTCATATCCGGTCACATGGGCGCCAAGCCACTCCCATCCGGTCACATGGGTGGCAAGCCACTCCCACAAAGGAGGCCACACCCACAGAGTAGGTTCAAACAATTTTTGAAACCCACCACTGGCCTGTTGCCATCTGATGTTTTATCCAGATCATTGTGGGCTTGTGCTTTTTCCTAAAACAATTCCCAAAAAGAAGTCTTAGCTACTGTGTTTTCCCGAAAATAAGGCAGGGTCTTATTTTCTTTTGACCCCCGAAATAAGCGCTTGGCCTTATTTTTGGGGAGGTCTTATTATTTTTGAGGTGCAGGAGGCGGCAAGCATGGTAATCTCTGATGGTTGCTGCTGTGTTGCAATATTTTCAGGGAGGGCTTATTTTAACATATGGGCTCACAAGCCCGACTGGGTTTATTATCTGCAGAGGTCTTATTTTTGGGGAAACAGGGTAGCCAGCTATGGAAAAAGTGACTAGGATACCAGCTGGCACAAAGGCAAGCTAAGGCTAAAAAGTTTAGTTTAGTTTAGTTTAGTTTAGTTTCACTTTATTT